>NW_003852455.1:8838430-8861974 GCF_000181295.1 Otolemur garnettii | reverse complement strand
CACCCGGGGCCGGTGCCGCACGTGCTGGGCCCTGCAGGGTGGCCCTCCACACCCGGGGCCGGTGCTGCACGTGCTGGGCCCTGCAGTGTGGTCCTCCACACCCGGGGCTACCTAAAGCTGAGCAATTCCAGCTGCACAATCTGGATCACATCACTTCAGTCACAGAAGCCTTTGTGTTTAAAAAATCCCCACCATCCGTCTGAAAGCAAGGACTTGCACATGTGGAATACGGGTCTAGAGACAGCAGCTTTTATTGCCTTGGAAATTTACTGCTGTTCCGTTTCCCCGCGTGCAGAATCCCATCATTCTCCTATTATGGAGAAGAACGGTGAAGCCGCCCAAGGATTTCACATTCTGCCTGTCGTCATCCCGTCTCCCGTGGCTCTTCCAGCATCTTTTCTCCTTAGACAAAGGAAGGCTGGCCTCTCGGGGAGCCCCTTAGGAGGATGACAAAGCACAGGCGCCTTTCTCCAACCCGCACCCACTCTTAGCCTGACTCTTCCCCTAGCCTCCCTTCTCCAGCCTCTGTTGACAGCTTCTGTGATGAGGCGCTCACCACCTCCAGCGGTGGACCGGCTCCACGTTTTAATAGTTTAGATTATTAAAAGTTCTTAACTCTGTCTCATGGAAACTGCCTCCTAAGGTTAACTCCAAACGAGTTTGATCTTGCTTCCACCAGCATGAAATGTGTCTTCCCTAATCAATCAGGTGACTATACTTACCTTAAATCTGTATGTTAGAAGTCCTATGAAGGGTAGGTATGTCCTTCCATTCTCCAGCCTCACATGTCTACCTTCTTGCTAAATTAACCTTCAGCCATCTCTCCCGATCTCTGTTGCTCTAGAGAGCAAGTCTTTGTAGTGCCAAAGATATTAACCTTTTTGCCTGTGGATCGTCCCTTCAGAGCTTAGACTTCCTGCCCTGGGTTTAGGTCAACAAATGCCATAGAAAAATTTAGTGTTTCTACCTTTGACCTCAGCCACAACTTGTACTTCATTGAAAATTCCTAACAGTGTGATACTTAGACAAATTATCTTTAGTTCTAGAATGACATGAAACGTCTTAGTACTGGATGACACAAAGGGAAGTTCAGGCTGAAAGAAGGCGTATCGGCAAACAGACATTGAAAATGGCCTTGGGGATTCTGCTGTATTTGCAACAAGGGAATGATTTTCCTTTTTTCCCTTGACTTGAGTAGAGGTTCTGCAATCTTTATCAACCATCTGAAAGTTAGTGCTTTATAATTTACACGAATTTCTCACGTGTGCTATTATTTGTCTCCATAATAATCCTCTCAGGTCAGATACGATTGTATAATGTCATTACACTTCGATTATTTTATGAACACACTGGAGTTTCTGAAGCTGTTGTTATGGGGTAAGGCAGGCGTCCTCAAACTACGACCCGCAGGTCACATGCAGCCCACCTAGGACATTTATCCGGCCCGCTGGGTGCTTTTACCGCCGTGCCAGTCCTGCTTAGCAGCTGACTCATCCCGCAGCCCGTAGTCCGGCCTTCCAATGGTCTGAGGGACAGTGAACTTGCCCCCTATTTTAAAAGTTTGAGGACCCCTGGGTTAAGGTGTTAATCTTTCCTCCTATTGTTGGAACCCCAGACTGTGATTCAGAAGTTCTGGCTTCTAACCCCCATGTGACCTTAGGCAAGTCCCTTTTTCCCTTGAGACTTCGGTCTCTACATCTATAATGTGACAGAGGTATGGAGTGACCTAATAATCTCCAAGAACTGTAATTCTGGCCAAAATCTGGCAACTACTTGTCCTTATTCACAAAGCACAGCTGGACCCAGTAGGGCAAACCTCTTCCCACCATCTGCCACATTCAGACTGTGTGAGAAATATTACCTCATTATCTTTGCATCCAAAAAGACAACATGCCCCTAGCCATTAATTACAACCCACCCAATGACGATCGTTTTTTAATGTAGAAACCCTGCTTGGTTCAAGTAAAGAAATTTTTGAGAGAAAGTTCAAGTCCTGAAACTGCTAATGCCTTCCTGTGATGGTATGTGGGCTGCCGTGGGGGTGGGGAGCAGTAAGCCAGACAGTTCATCTTAGGGGTAACCTCTTTGGTTTATGTAAAATACATGACTCAAAGCAAATTCATTCTTGCAGGCTGCCATGCCTGAAAGAGGGTGAAGTTTCTCTTAAAAGAGATTGAGCCCTTCAGACACTTAATCAGCTCCATCTCTGTGTTCTAGGCTGTGATGTCTAATTTCCAGAGGAAAGATCATTTTCAAACCACATAAATGATGATGCTTTTGGAAAAAAAAAAAAAAAGGAAAACCCACCTCTCTTAAATATAGAGATTTCGGTATGAACTCGCCCATTGTTTGTATTATACACCCACAGTTGTGATGCTTAGTATCACCATTTCAGTTTCCAAAAATCATTTGAAACACACCTACACCAGGGCTTTTGATAAACAGTCCGGCTTCTGCAGAGAGAAATGAGTGTGTGTTTGTGTGTACTTGAGAGACGGAGAAAGCCAAATTGTGAAGGAGAGGGAGAGAAAGTGAGAGCTCAGTTGGGAACCATACAGCATGAGCTCTGCAGAGAGCTGAGTCGGCTCTGGGGGTAACACACGAGAGTTCTACAGACATGGTCCTTCCCAAATGGATCATGGATCTCTCTTTTGAGATTGCAAGAAACTCTGGGGTAATTCAACTCAGATACTAAGAACAAAAATAACTATTAACACTTTTGAACACTTACTATGTCCCGGGAATTTTCTAGGAGCTTTAATCATATGAAATCATGTAAAATCCTAGTTAAAATCCTCATTCAGTGTTAATGGTAAAAAGATTGATTGGGGAACTTAACTTCTCTGTGATTCAGTTTTTTTTTTTTAATCTGTAAAATGGGATGATACAAACCTCAAGGACTTTTTTGAATGATATGTGAGTTTATATGATTAAAGTTCTTGGAAGAGTTCCTGGGACATGGTGAGTATTCAAAAGTGTTAGTGGCTCAGGCCTGTAATCCTGGCACTAGGAGAGCTGAGACAGGAGGATCACTTGAGGCTAGGAGTTCAAAACCAGCCTGAGGGCTAGGCACAGTGGCTCATGCCTATGATCTTAGTGCTCTGCGAAGTGGGAAGATTGCTTGAGCTCAGGAGTTGGAGACTAGCCTGAGCAAGAGCAAGACCCCATCTCTACTAAAAATAGAAAAGTCAGCCAGGCATTGTTGTGGGTGCCTGTAGTCCCAGTTACAGGGGAGGCTGAGGCAGGAGGAATACTTGAACCCAGGAGTTTGAGGTTTCTATGAGCTAGGTTGATGCCATAGCACTCTAGCCTGGGGCAACAGAGTGAGACTCTATCAACAAAACAGCATGTGGCAGAGTGAGACCCTGTCTCTACAAAAAACAAACAACAACAAAAAATAGAAAAAAATAGCCAGAAGTGGTAGCACTTGTCCGTAGTCTCAGTTAGTCTAGAGGCTGACACAAGAGGGTCGCTTGAGCCCAGGAGATTAAGGTTGCTGTGAGTTGTGATGATGAGGACACTGCACTCTAGCCAAGGTGACTGAACAAGACCATGTCTCAAAAAAAAAAAGAAAGAAAAAAAATTCCACCTGCCCACTATCAAGACTTAGATGTCATGTCCTTTGGGAAGCACTTTTAATGAGATGGAATCATGCTTTTGTCTGAACAGTCCAGAGCTTTCTTATGGCACTAAAGCCTCTGCTTTAAACTACAGTAATCATGCACATACCAGATCATCCCTGTGGGACTCTAAGCTCCTATGATCGAGGTGGTATTAGATTTATTATTATGTTCCTACAGCGTAGCAAATACCTGGCACTGCATAAGAAGCTAGGCAATATTAGTCAAGTAAATGAATGCACAGGTGCAAGTTTCAGACCCAAGTTCTCTATTAGCTGGATTTTGAGACACCTATTCATAATTCTTAAAATAAAAAGTGGCTTGCGTTTATCCCCATGGTCTTTTCTCTTGAATTCATCTTTACCTCTTGGCTGATTATGATGAGTGGTCTGACCCTGTGGCCTGGAAAAGAGGTTTCAAAAGAAATAATGCAGTGAGAGAGAAAATACTAAGTCATGTAAATTCTAAATTTGGTTGTACTTCCCATTACTGATCCTAAAGTTATCTTCACATGGGTTAAATTGATGTAGTCCATCTTTGCTTCCAAGGAGTTCCTCATCCTTTTAGAAACATAGCAGAACTACATGAGAACACAAGTTCAATCTCATCCCCCAAACACAGCAGGGTCATATAGAAAAACAGAGATGTAGCAAGATGACTCTTATAAAGGTATCAGGAGCCCATCAAAGTAGATGATCCCCCAATCCCAAAATTCTACTATAACCTTCTCTTTTGAAATATAATAATAATGTGGTTCAGAGAGCGGATATAAGATGCCAAAGGTGACAGATCAATTTAGTAAATTAAGGGAACAGACTACGCAGGATGAATCACTTCCCAAAGCGACTCCTTTCCCTATTACATTTTACTAAACTTTATGACTGAGTTTTAAATCAATGATTTGTGAAATAAAGCCTGTTTGATTACATTGGGGCTAAAGTTTAATTTGGATTTGAGTAAGTTCTTAGGATTGGACGAGACCAATCCTAAGGTACTGAACGAGAGAGGGTCTCTATGTTTTTTGAGACAGAGTCTCACCCTATTGCCCCAGCCTAGAGTACCACGGCATCACAGCTCATAGCAACTTTAAACTCCTGGGCTCAAGGGATCCTCTTGCCTCCCTCAGCCTTCCAAGTAGCTGGAACTACTGGTGCCCACCACCATGCCCGGCTAGTCTTTCTTTTTTTAATAGAGACAGAGTCTCACTCTTGTTCAAGCTGGTCTCAAACTCCTGAGCTCAAACAATCCTCCCACCTCAGCCTCCCAGAGTGTTAGGATTATAGGCATGAGCCACTGCTCCCAGTCAAGGGTCTCTATTTTTGATCACATACTAAACATTTATGCTTGCAAAGCCATGGCAGGATAAATTAGTTGGTTGGCATCAGAAAAGCATGAGTCACACCATTCTCACTAACAATAAATCCAATTGCTGGCATAAAATAGATTAAATTAAAAGTGACAGCTGAGATGGGAGCATGCTGGCCTCACTCCACCCAAGGTTCTTCAGTCTGTGTGCATACGGATAGAAGTTACATTATCCTGACAGTGCTGTTCAAGGTTTTAAAGTAGCTATGGTCACTTCATGTTGCTGGTGGCTGAGAAGAGAACAGGGAGCAATGCCTGAGCAGGTGGCCGTGACGAGCAGGTGGGGGCAGGAGACGCTTGCTTGAGCCCAAGATTTGAGCCTGAGTCTGTGCATGACTGTGGACAGGTTCCATTTCCCCCTTCTAAAGATTGAAGGGGAGGGTTGGGCCAGGGGATGTGTAGGGTTTATCCACTTCCAGGATTCACTGGGACTGCGAATTTTTCAGTTCTTTCTCTAGTGTGATTCTGTCAGTGGTCCGGGGAGGAGCAGCTCAGAAACTTCTCTTCTCTGCTAACAGTCTGGACATCAGGTAAAGGCCATGAGGGGCCCCAGTCTGAATCTAAAGGGCAAGCCTGAGTCCCTTTTGAACCTTTAATCATCCTTTGAAAAATACAGGTAATAAAATCTTTCTTAAAGTCATCCTATGAGCCACACAAGATTGTGGATGCCAAAGTGCCTTGTAACCTAAAAACCGTAGGGGTTGAATGGGTGAGTTTGAGGATGAATATAGAGATGAGGAGTTAAGGACACTTTCTGAGTCTTCACAAAGTTACAAATGTGGCACAAGTTTGGGGTCCAAAGGTAAGTCCAGGGTGGGAGGGCAATGTTCTGTCTGAGCTCCTGTGGTCTGCCCCCTGAGAGAACCACACCAAAACCCCTCCCGTGAACTCTTGCCCTAGTTACCACCATCATGCCTGTGTCCTCCCCACTTAATAGGAAGTACCACCTGTCTTATGTCTTATGCCTTCCTCCCCTCCACCCCTTTCGCTGCAGCCCAGCTGGGGTGTCAAATCAAAACTCCTGTACAGATATTTCACCCTCACTTCTTTAGTCTTCTGTGCTATCTAAAACAGCAAAGGTGCTCCCTCTGCCTACACACTTCCCTTCGCTTCCAGGGTTGCAGCAGGCTGGCCTTGGGGCCGTTAGAGCTCTGGGGGCTTAGCAGGTTACGTGGCATTTTTTCTATGGTAATGCATGATGCTATGACAAGAATGACACATTAGGTGGAACACACAGCTTTTCACAGGGATCCACAGGTTTATGGAGCTAAAAAGGACCTTAGGAACTACCTGGTTCAAGCCTCTGCTGTTAATAGACACAGAAGGTGCACCCTGGGGCAGAGAAGCACCATGCAAGTAGCATTTAGAAATAGAGCCAGAAAGAACTTTATAGGGCAGCTAGGCCAAACTTTCATCAGACAAATGAGGAAACTGAGGCCTTCTGACGTTAACTGACCTGCTCTTAAGTTCCTCAAGCATGGTACTGAAATTTATCACCTCCCATTCAAAGTTCAGACTGAATTTCATGGGGCCACATAGAAGGTATATCATGTGGAAACTGCATGCAGGAAATCCAGATTCTGATGTTATGAAGATAAAAACAGTAGGTTTTTATATTAACGTACATTTGGAAAAATGAATTTATATCCACATTTTGGAATTTCCACTTCATCTACAAGAGGTGTCTCATATATCTCTGTGTACAGAGGGTGTGATGAAAAGCATAATTAATTTGTGATAGAGGTTTAGGATACATTTATAGGCATAAGATAACTACTAAGAATTATTTTCACTCCAACCCTGAAGCTCCAAGATGTCTTTATAAAAGTCAATTTCTATTATGATGAAGCCTCCTGTCTGTGATGGTCCAGAGTTAGACCTTATCAGGAGCAGGTGAAGCCTGGAAATGAAGGAGTCTGTGGGAGTTGAGCCCAGCCTGGAGTATAGTTGGCTTTAGGGCTGGACAAGTGGTATGACTGTAAATGTTTAAATGTTTCTTCTCCAGAAAGAAGCCCTCCTTTGTTGTGTCTGCCAATATACTTGGTGTAAATACTCCCACTGCAGCAAACTGTAAGCCACCAATGCAACGTCACTGAGTATGGAATTTGGAAGGGTACACAAGAGCACACCATTATATAATATTTCTTACATACAAATGCAAGAAATATAATAATCTTAAAGACATATTTACTTGCAAAATGTCATAAAATAAATAGGAAATGGTGAATTTAAGTATTTATATGTATTACCATTATTCTTCATGTAATTTGTTGTATGATTACATGATCCAATTTTCAATAATGGCTGCATTTTCCAAGCAGTCACACAAAATTCCTGTAATTTAATAATTAGCTCTTGTAAACTGGAACAAGTCAACTCCCAGAACTGACTGGGTAAGTGTTTGAATCCTGGTCTATTGTTCACCTTGCTATGTGATATTGGTGTGGTTTTGAGCTTCTTTGAGCTGCAGTTCTTCCAGCTGTCAAATGTAACAACAACAATAATAACTTCATGAATTTGTGGTCACTAAATGAGGTAACGCTTCCAAATTAGCACATTCCAAAGCCAAATTCACTTACTCAATAAACATTTCACAGGGATGCATTTTATAGGTGCCTTCCATTGTACATTGTCTCCAGTATTAGGCACCAGTGGGCACAAAGTGTCTCAAATATGACTCTTGCCCTGGCCTCAAAGAATTCATGGTCTATCAGAATGGGTATAAGTCATGAGCATGAGTAAGTATTATATAATCAGAGCAAGGTTTGGTTGACTCATAAAAAACAAAAAGTTCATTTTCTCAAAAAGACACCTACATGCAACTGTTTATTGCAGCACAATTCACAGTACAAAGGTGTGGAATAAACACAAATACCCACCAACTCAGGCATGGGTTAACCAAATGTGGTATATATCAGTGATGGAATACTACTCAGCCATGAAAAAGAATGAATTCATACCTTTTGCAACAATTTGGATGGAACTGGAGACCATTATCCTTAGTGAAGTATCTAAAGAATGGAAAAAGAAATATCATATGTACTTGCTATTAAATTGGAACAAACCAATGAGCCCACATGTGCGTAGAGGGGAGTAAAACTCAGTGGAAATCAAGCAGGAGGAAGGGCAGAGGAAGGGATGGGAGCAAACCTACTTAATGGGCACAGTGAATACCATCTGGGTGACAGGCACACTTAACAAGCCTGACTCAAGTGTCACAAAAGGGATTCACATAACCAAAGCCACTTGTACCCCCATAATACTTAGAAATAATTTTTTTTTTAAGTTTGGGAAGGGCAGAAAAGGGATTGAAGGGAGGATTCATGGAGGTGGTTGCAGCCATGTCATGTATTCTTGAATAGACTTGGCTATATAGAGATGTCCAGAAATGGATATCCCAGAGAAAGGAAGTGAAGCAGAGGCAAAGGTGATGGAAGGTGGAGGCATGGACAAAATGATTTGGTGGAACCAAGTAAAAAAGAGGTGCTGGGGAGATTGTTGGGGAGGCAGGCAACTTCCAGCTAACATTAGCCTCGAATGCTGAGGAACGTGATTCATGCTCACTTAGGCAACCATAATCCTGGAGAAATGTTTTCCTCTGATAAATAATACAAATCATATTTTTTGATTACATATCATAGCTTTCAGTACTTGTTCATCGACTCAATTTTGATGTCAATTGCCCTTTTCTCCTTTAAAAGGAATTATTAAGAGTTAACCAGATAGTGGACTATATGTTTAAACTAAGTAAATTTCTTCTACAGGAAAAAAAAAAAAATCTGGTGTTCAGGGATGGTAGGTGGCATTATGATTCCCAGTTGAAAACAAAGTCGTTGTTTAAAGGCTTTAATAAATATTAGGAAGGCTTAAGCCAGGGGTAGTATTTCCTGGGTTTTGAATTGCCTGCCACGTCCCTCTTGCATTATGCTTCACATACAAAAAAGTCATATGACCTACATCTTTATCTGCTCCAGTCTGAAGCTGCTATATATAGGCTTTGGTTATGAATGTTTTTTCCTATGAAAAGGTCAGACCTTGCACATGTACCATCAATGTAAAGCCCTGCTTATTAAAAAGCAGGCAGGCAAATTTATAAAAGTCATTGAAATATTACAGGGAAAAGCGTGGCAGTTTGCTGAAAAGAAAGGGTCTCCAAAGTTTCTCAGAGAGAAAGGGAAAACCTCTATCTTATGATTACAGAAGCATTTTCCTTCTGGCGTCAGCCCACAGTTACCAAAGCAGGCTGGGACGCTCTCACCCTCGGGTCTCTCCGTGCATGTGGGTGCACAGTCTTGCCCCTATCAGACATACACTAAGCTCTGTTAACTCCTCCTCCCCACCTCAAACCCCTGTGGAACATCTGGAGGTGGAGCTGGGGAAGGTACCTTGGCCAGATAGATGCAAACCCAATTTGGGGTTTCCGGTTATACAAGGGTGCAGCAGCCGCCCCTGGCCAACATCGAAACACCAGAGAGAACTTGAGGAGAGTTGAACTCTTACTTTTAAGCCAAAAGTTCACAGGTTCAAATAGCCTTCTGATGTCAGCTGTTCCTGAGGGTGAACCTTGAGGCTACGTGCTCTGAAAAGATTGAGCTGCTTCAGAACGAGGCCTGCCAATTTCTTTTGGATCCTTTCTCAACAAGACCAAGTTCTTTCCCAGAATGAAAAAAAAAAATGTTATTGAGACAGTCTCACTTTGTCACCATGGGTAGAGTGCCGTGGCATCACAGCTCACAGCAACCTCAAACTCTTGGGCTTATGTGATTCTCTTCCCTCAGCCTCCCAAGTAGCTGGGACTACAGGTGCCCACCACAAAGCTCGGCTATTTTTTGGTTGTAGTTGTTATTGTTGTTTGGCAGGTCCGGGCTGGATTTGAACCTGCCAGCTCCTGTATATGTGCATGGCGCCCTAGCTGCTGAGCTATAGGCACCAAGCCTGAGAATGAAATTTTTTAACAACTCTGTGAAATAGATGTGATCTTCTTTAAACATACACACACATATGAATTGAAGTTCAAAAGGGTGAAGTGACTTGCCCAAGTTCATTTGACAGCTCAGGTGATGAGCAGTCTTCGTGACCAGGTCATCTCCTTCCAAAGCCAGGCTCATGGATTCCACCAGAGGATCTTGTCATGTAGCCAAGGAATCAGCATTGGGATGGGCAGTGTTGACATATGAAACAACAGCTGGCATTATGGGTATCCTCAATTAGTTGATATCTGGTTATTAGGACAAGCCACACACAGGGGCCTTCACAGCACTGGGACTCTCTAGGTTATAGTGAATAAAGTCTTAAGTTGGGCTCAGAACCCATAGCTCAGTGGTTAGGGTGTCAGCCATATGCACTGGGGCTGATGGCTTCAAACCAGGCCTGGGCCTGCTAAACACGGACAACAATAACAAAAAAACAGCCATGTGTTGTGGCGGGCGCCTATAGTCCCAACTACTTGGGAGGCTAAGCCAAGAGAATTGCTTAAGTCCAAGGGTTTGATGTTGCTGTGAGCTGTGACGCCACAGCACTCTACCAAGGGTGAAATAGTAAGACTCTGTCCCAAAAAATAAACAAATAAATAAATAAATAACCCTATAAATAAATATAGAGTTGAAGGTCCGAAGAATCTGGTTCTGGTTTTTAGGCTAGTCACTAGTACACCTCACTCATTTATTCATTTAGTATTTACTGAGAGTGTGTCAGGCCTCATTCCAGGCATAGAGATACAGCATTGTGGACACAAACAGATAATAGTCCTAACCACAGAGCTATGGTGGCCTCCTGTGTGCACATGCAGATTACATACACATAATTACAATGCACAGCGATAACGTATACATCGCTTACCACTTCACCTGCCCTTCACAGTGTCAGCCTATCACAGGTGACACTGGCACCCGGTGTGATCTGTAGGGCCTCCTTGTATGTTTTTATTTAAAGAAATAAAGAATGCTTAATAGTAGAGTTGATTTTGGTTACTTCACTGCTTCTTAACTAACACAGCTCTCACTGAAGCCTTGTTCTTGGTCTCCGCTGACATGGCCACGTCTACAGTAGCTCCTTCATATCTTGTACCTCTGAACACCATATGTCACCTGCCTGGGGGACTTCCTTCCCCTAATCCAGCTAAATCTGTCCCTCCTGAGGATGCCTGTCTCATCTCCCTGATCCAATCCTCTTTCATCTCACAATGTTCCTTGTTGACAACTTGGAAAAATGTGGGGCCTGTGCTGGTTGCCAATATGGTGATACTGAGATAAAGACATTCATAGACTTGAGTACAACAAGGACTGAACAAATATAGTTATAAAAGAAAGAAAGAAAGGAAAAGAGCCCCAAAACTCATCACAGCAGTGGGAGCTGACCTATGGACAGTGGGCTGCCTAGGTGAAGAATTCCCTGTGGCTGGTGATGCTCCCCGGAGCTAAGGATAAAGTCAAGGAATCTGGCATGGGGCACAGGAGGGTCATGGCCGAGAGTCCCTTCATCCCAGTCTTCTGTGGCTACCTCCCCATTCTTCTTCATTTTGAGAATTAATGATGCACCTGAACTTTCATCTCCTTTTTTCCCAGATGAGTGGTGCAACTTAAAATTGACTTTTATGTAAGTTTATCTTTACAGATCCTTAGATTATGTTAATCAGACTGGTTCAAGATGAATTTCTGTCTTCTATTTTGTTAGTTGTACTCTCTTACAACTTTTGAAACACTATTCACCTTCTCCAAAACCTTTCAGACTCTCCAACCAACTCCAGGCTAAAACCACAGCCCTGTAGCCCAGTACGCCAGACTCGTCACTCTCAGGCACAGACACGTCACCTGTTCAGCCTCACTTTGAATGACTGTTTTTTTTCTTTTTTCTTTCTTTTTTAAAATTATTTTGTAGAGGCAATCTCACTATGTTTCCCAGGCCAGTTTCATAATACTGGCCTCCATGCCCCCCTGTCTCAGCCTCCCAAAGTGCTGGGATTATAAGCACGAACTCTGTGAACCCGGCCTAAACAGCTCTCTGTCCACACCCTGGGTTCCCCATTCTGTTCAATACTGAGCCACCAAAACACTCCTTGTTCTTTCCACCCCCACATTCTCTACTTTACATTATTCTAGCACCAGTCACATGTGCAGTATCTGGTTCCTTTTTCTTTGGAGTTTTCCTTATTTGCTTAATACTCCTTGAGGACATGGCCTTTGTCTTCACCATTATGCACCCAGCATCCTGTCCAGCACACAGGCCATGTATTGTCTGGAATTAAATTGAATTACAAAACATTTTTTTCCACATAGTGAGTCAAAAGGGCGTATCAGTTAAAAGCACAGATTCTTCACCCAGGGTACCTTGGTGTCAGTCCCAGCTTTGCAGTTCACTAATGGGGTGACGTTGACCTTGTAACTTACACATCCTGGGACTCAGTTTCCTCATCTTTAGAATGGGAATAATCCTCCCTACCTGATCTTATGAGGCTTTCATAAATTGAATTTCATGAAGTGCTTACTTCTCCCCAGACACATAGCTATCCCCTTCGCTGGTGCCTATTCATTCTTCATGGTGCCCTCTGTTTCTCCCTCCTCCACAGATATTAACTCTGTTTTCCATGTATAAAGCACTTTAGAGTTTACGAAGACCTTCCGTATGTGTTTTCACATTTAATCATCACAGTGATATGTGAGGTGGGTGTTGCTATCCTCAGAGAGTTTTGGTGACACAGGTAGGGCAGGGGGTGAAGAAGGTGGCAGGACTCCAGGACTCCAGTTTCTTATCCAGAGTATGACCAGCTACGACACATTGCCTACAGTCGGAACCAGTGGGATGCTGTGGCACTATCCAGCGTGTATGCAGATAAGCCTCGTCTCCACCACAGGGGACCCTTCTGGTCCTCCCAAACCCAAAGTGGGTGTTCTACTCCTGCTAGGCCAGGCTCAGCCTCAGAGCCATCTCAGGTGAGGAGGGACTGACTGGCTCATGTATTCCCTGGAGGCTTTGTGGTTTCATTTCACCTCTGCTGTAGATTGCTCCGGGACCCTGTTCTGCTCCATCTCTGTATGCAAAACTTTCTCACTGCAGGATACTAGGTAACAACAGAAGACCCAGGTTAGAAGAAATCTTGAAAATCATTAAGTCTGATCTCCCCAAATTATTTCACAGAGGAGTAAGCACTGAATTCCAGGAAAAGAAATTACTTATGTAAAAACCCCACTAGTCTCTGTGCCTCTTAGGGAAGGGCCACACACAGGCCTTGGAAAAATAAGGACGAGATACTTGTTTTCAAGAAGTACCCAGCCTAGCAAACTACATCTTACCCATCTCATCATTGCAAATGTATAACCCAGCACCTAACACACATCGCAGGTGCTCTACGAAGGCTTCTTGAATAAATAAATGAATGCATAAGTGAATGTCACCCAGCCAGCCACTAACTGAGCTGACACCAGATTCCAAACTCCAAGTTACCATGCTGGGGCTCCCACTGCTCACTCTTTCTGCTTCCCCCATTCAGAGTGTAATAAGGTTTGGGAAATAGCTAATAAACATGACAAAAATGGCTGCGAAGTTTCAATGGCCATGATGTTTGCAGGTGGATTCCCAGGATTCTTGTAATTATAGAAGAGTCTCCCTTCTGCCTTGTGCTAAGGTGACAGAAGCCAGGCAGGAGAATGGCACGTCCAGCAGAACCCCAGTCTGGCTTGCGAAAGAATTGTCTCCCACGGTGCCAGTGTTGTCCAGAACGTTCCCATGTCCTTGATGTTCAAACAGGAACCAGCACATGATACTTATTGACTCATGATGGATATCATAACATGTTTCAAGTTTTTCCTGATTTCAGCTTATGTCATAGAACGTCCAAGCTAGAGAATGCATTGGAGGGATAGATAGAAAACCCAAAGTCAGAGGGGAAAGTGAATGGCTCCTGGCCACACATTACATCAGTGGCTCAGAATGACCTGGAACCTGGCTTCCTGGGTTTCAGTTAAGGGATTCCTTCTGTATCCCATACTGCTGGCCTCAGCATTAAGCCAGCAGGCTAGCCAAGTGTAAGCTTCTTGAGAGCACAGACTGTGTGTGTATGACTTGCCTTTCTTACACTGCCAGTGTAATGCCCTTCACAGAAGCCCTTCTCTACCCAGCACTGTGGAGCTCTCACAGAGCTCTCATGCTCACCTGTGCCCTAGTTCACATATCCGCAAGCCCCATGTGGCCCAAATGAGCAAGGGGCTTGTGGCTTCAGAAAAATTGTAGTAGAACTTGAACCTTGATCCTTGGAAAACCAGTCCATGTCCTTCCTCTGTCCCATAAACTGATCCAATAACTTTGATGACCAAGTGAATAAATGGTGATTGGATAGACGAATGAATGAAAGACTAACAAAAACTGATCAATCACTCTTGAGGAACTGACTTTTAAAAATAACTCCAGACTCTCGGTCAGTGAGAAGTCCTCACGTGGGCCCACAGTGACCCACTTTAGCTCTCTTCCCCTTGGTTTCCCTTCACTTTCCACCAGTGTGTTTATGGAAAAGGAAAAGCTAACAGCATCTAATCTCTGTAATCTGCAAGGAGCCCATTTTTCTGATGTTATTCCTATCCAATTTGGATGATTCAAAAAAAAGCAGAAATTAAGACACTTAAACCACCAGGATACTATCACCTGGACATTTTGGTGAATGTCTATCCTTTTGAAATCTTTTTTTCAAAGCGTACATATAATTAATTTTTTAATGGACTTAATACTGAACAAACTGTTTGGTAATTTTATTTTTCATTTAATAATAAATCATAAATCTCTAGTCAGGTCATAAGTTTCTCAAGTGAGAGACTGAGCACGATACTGTGACAACTTTGATCCGTTGAGTAACACACAGACGATGAGATTCCCAAACACTGCTTTGAGTTCCCTGTTTCAAGAGCCCAGCAAAGCCATTTTACCAGTCTCTGCCTGGACTTTGCTCAGATGATCAGCTTGGGAAGAACATCTTACATTTTCCTGGCCTTTCTTATAACACCCCCCAGGTCCCCCCCCCACACACACATTATAACTTGTCGAGCCTGTATTCAGTAGCAGAGAGGAATCCACCACCTCCTGCTCCTCGGGACAACTCAGAAGCTGCTTCGGGAAGAGAAGCAAGGCTCACGTCACTGGTGTGTGCTGGGCCTGTTGTATGGGGCCTTGTTTGTTTCTTAGCAACATTTTCAGAAATAAAACAAGTAAGCAGAAATGAACCAACATTCAAAAGGGAGCAGCTCTTCCAGTTGAAGATGAGAAGATGTTACTCATTCACAGCAGAGTGGCAATGAACATGCCCTTGGTCTTTCATTCTAGACCACTCTCTAGACCACAGCACACTGCTTCCTGACTTAAAACACACCTTTGAAACTTTTGGTGATCTGAGCTCCCTTCAGAGAATGTATGTGAATGGTACACATACAGAGGCCTACTGTATAGACACAAGAACATGCCGGGTTCTTCTCTGCCTCCCCTTCACCAGCACGAGTGCTGACGGTGCATTCTGTGGCCTCCACAGATGGGCTGACGGCCTGTCACGTCTGTGAACAAGGTTTAATTTGATCAATGTGGGCCACCAGTCAGGACGACCTCCCCTGCTCAGCGAGGCGAGGTCTGCTCGGCATGGCTGGCTGGAGGACCAGAGAGCGGTTGTGATTCATTTCTGCCCCAGGCACCCACCTGGCGGGCCTGGTGCAAGTGCCGTGGGACCAAGGGAAAGTGAGAGGCTGCAGGCGCACTGGCTGTGAGCGAAGCTTCGGGAGTAATAGTGAGAAGGGGGTGAGAGCAGCAGCTGCTGAGGTCGATATTTATATAATGACTCTCTGTGTTTGAGGCAGGAAGTGAAACTGAGGTTGTGCTGAGACACTTTCCTTCCCCCACACTGCAGCCCACGGTGGCTCCTCGGGGGTGCAGGGACAGCCTCAGCAGACACACGCCAGCCCTTATGGGGTGTCAGGGGCTCTGCTGGGCCCCAGAGGCTCCCTCTCTCTCAGGGCTCTAGGCCCTCCTGTCCCTGTACTAGGTGTCCCCTGTGGTCAGAGCCCCACCATTCCCCTGCAACTTTGTAGGAAGGCTGTGCGGACCCGTGGGATAATGCCAGTAAAACGCAAGGTGCCTCTGTAATCAGGTGTCCCTGCAGCGTCTGTCTTGAGGTCTTTATTACTTTTCTATGACCATGTGCAACACCATCTCTTGTGGGTTTTGTGGACGGCTGTTTTCTTGACTTTCATACCCACCTCAAGCACTTTCTACCTCACTTTGTTTCCTTTCAAGCATTAATACATTTTCAAACCAGCTCAGCCCTCTCAGTAATTGTCCCCTTGAGTGCCCACCTTCTCTCTTGCTTAAGCCCAGGTTTGGCCATTCCATTCTTACCTCTGTCAAACGAATAAGTATTTTAATATAGACAATGTACCATTTAGAGAGGCCTCACATTCTGCCTCCCACATTAGCAGTGGGGGGTTGTTTCAAGCATGGACTGTTCACTCCATGTGATTCATTTCTGCCCCAGGCACCCACCTGGTGGGCCTAGTGCCAGTGCCGTGGGACCAAGGGAAAGTGAGAGGCTGCAGGCGCACTGGCTAAGAGTACGTTAAAGATTATCTAGTCCTTGCTTCTCCACGAGGGAAGGACCAGCAGCAGCAGCAAGGACTTGTTAGAACTACAGACTCTGTGGCCCCACTCCAGACCTACTGAACCAGAATCCGCATTTTAACCAGATATCCAGACGATTCACATGCACATTGCACTTCAAGAGGCACTGCCCAAGCCCAAAATGCTCATTATAGCAGGTAGAGGAAATAAAGGTCCAAACAGGAAAACAGACATGCCCAAGGTCACCAGCAAGAAAATGCCATCAGGGAAGAACTTGGCAGTCTGGCCCGTTCAAGTCCCTTCCCCTGCATTAGGCCTTAGTGAAGACAGAGTTCCAATGTCAGCATGATGAAACAAGGAAAGTAATCTCCCCCCTGCCTTTTTTTTTTTAACTCTAAATTACTTTTATAATATTTTTGAAATTTATTTGACTAATAGAAAATCAATACCAATTATTTCACATCATCTCCTTTGAGTGCTTGTCTGTTCTGGGGGTTGTCATGCTAGTTGCTGAGTTTCATGGTCTAGTGTGTTTGATCAAGGATGAGGGATGCTCTCCCCACAGTTTTATCAGAAGCGGAGCTTCTGAGTGCTGGCAAGGAAAGGAAGGTGTGTTGTCAGATGTTTCAGTTGCCCTTTTGATTGCCCACTGAGGACCTTCCCAGGAACAACTATGAATGACAGCAGAGTTTAGAATCACAAAATGACAAAACTGGGAGAGACATTAGAGATCATTCCATTCAACCCCTTCCAGTCTCAGAAGGAGACACTGAGCCACAGATAAAAATGATTTGCTCAGGTTCATCCAACAAGTTAAGGGCGGATTTGGGGAAATCAGATTGATTGCCTGCCAGATCAAGGCTCCATGATGAGAACTGCCTCACCCCAATGTCACCCACTAAAAGGAAAGGACAAACTTGAGTAAATAAATCATGTGGACCAACAGCATTTACTCCAGAATTCTGGAGCAAGTCATGAGTAAAATTGTGGAACCATTGTCCAGAATCCACAGCCTGTCATTATAAACGGTCACTGAACCAGAGGGAGCATCACACTGCCATTGGGATTTCCACCCACATGAAGAGTTCCCTGGGAATTTCTAAATCTCGCTGCCATGTCTGGAATTCATACAAAGCGTGGGGTCGTGGACTGTAACAAACATGACCTGTTACGAGAAAAGCAACAGAAGGATTTTAACAAAGGACTGCTCTTTAAGAGGCTAGGACTGGGGTGAAGCAGGGAACTATTAACACTCCAAGATTTGAATTTTCAGAGAATTAAAGACATCAGTGACTGGACTTTTACATCATAGAGCAGCTTGACTACAAAATTGACTACATGTCATCATGACAAAGATCATAGAAACAATATAGTAATATTTGTTGCAGTCTCTTCCAATAGAAGATATTAACATACAGATCACTAGAAATCAGATATCCAGGTCAATAGGACACTGAATTGGGTCTTATTTCACGTTTTAATGAAGCACATGGAAGAAGAAATACAAAGTCACAGAAGCTCCATTTTCACAAATGTCATTGAACACTTCCAGTCATTACGGTGCCTCATTTTCAGATTACATTGGTTTGACCATCAATATTTCATCTGATACTTAAGGCAACTCTTTAAGGTAAACAGGAAGAGATAGATGGTCCCTATTGGAGACCAAGAGCGCAAGCCTCACGGAGCAGCGCCTTTCCCAAACTGACAGCAGCCGAAACACTGCTGGAGTCCAAATCTACTCTCTCTAACTACACAGAACACTTCTGGGTAAAGAAATGCCGTGACAAACAATAACTCCTCATACCTGCACACCTCTTTAGAAGTCACAGAGCATTTGGACAACCGTGACATGAGGATGAACACAACTCATTGTCACGGAGAACCTGCCGGGTGTGACCAGGGGCTAGATTAGAGGGTGTCCATAGTAATCTCATTGAATTATGACAAGAACTCCGGGAGGATGGTGTTATATTTTCTTCCTGCATATTAGGGAACCGAGAAAGGTTAAGCTAAGCAACTTGTCCACGGTCACAAAGCTACCAATTGATGGAGCTAAGATTTGAATTCTGTGTTGATTTAGGTTCAGAGCCTGCATTTCCAGGTCAAGTATTTCTATTATCTCAATGCTGTCATTGAGGAAATAGAGATGTTAGCAAACCACGATCATAGCGCTAAGAAGTCACACAGAAGAGATTGAAACTGGAGTCTCCTGACTTTAAATCTTACAGACACAAAGATCTAAGAAGAAGGAAGAAAAAATGTATTAACTGAGCTTCTGTTTGGGCAAATAAAAAGCCATTTTCTTAGGTAAAATATATACAATCTCTATTTATGAAATGATGGACTAACATCACAGCTTAGGAAACATGCTTAAGTCTGTTTCATTTCACTTCCACCAACACACATGAAGTACAGCTTCTGTACCAGACATCATGCAAGACACTAGCATAGATCTTTTTCCTTTTCTTTCCTTTTTGGTCTCTTAGCAATTTTTTCAGGTATTGTTTTTCCCATTATACAAAGGAAAATTGACTCATACAGTGTCACACAGCTAATGATGGCAGGGCAGACACTGAGATCAGCTCTGACAAAACAGAACTCCAATGGCTGCTAAAGCTGAGAGGCTCACAGGAACGTTGTGTCTCATGCTCAGGAGTATGGAAGCCAAATAGAAAGGCATTATCCCATGTTCACATGAAAGCAGTGTGTGGGCTCAGGAAAAACGTGGCAGTTCTATTCACGGACCTTCAAGAAAAATTTAGTGGAGCTAGGGAGGTGGGAGAAGGACAGAGAACTATTCAAATCACCAATATGACGGAGGCTTGTTGGTGTAAAGATAGATTTAACAAAATTAGATTTTCTCAATCAAGAAAAGGGCAGGCTGAGAAGAGATAGGACAATGCTTGATAGAATGGAACGATGGACTTAATCAGCAAATTGCAGAAAAAACAGAGCTATCCCAACCTTCCCTTGCCCTAAAGTTTGCAAGAGTTAATTTTAGAACAAATAAAAGGAAGTACTACTTTACATAGTAGATAGTAAATGTAATGAGTGAAAGAGACAGGGACTGGCTGGTAGTGCAGATGCACAAATGGGGCCAAGAAGGAATTACTTACATGCCTGGACCTCATACATTCACACAGGTTTATTAAAGACCCAGAAGATCTTGAAGGTCGCCCAACCCACCTGCTATCTCATAAGCATCTGGTATCTGCTTGGTCACCTCTAGCAGCAAGGAGCTTACTCTTCCCAGGCAGAACATTCTAGCTTTCAGAGCTTTGCATGCCGAAAAGTTCTTTCTGAGGTTTAAACAAAACCTACCTCCATTTATTATATTCATTTGGCTCTATTTCTGTATTTAGGATTCCACTCAATAAATCTGAAGACTCTTCATTTTTATATCCTTGCAAGTATTAACATGCAGCTCTTAGTTCTAGTTGGTGAAGTCAATATCATGAACAGAAATCAAACTTACCTAGCAATTGTTTAGGGAAAGGAGAACTCAGAATGCTAAAAGAAGAGTATTATGTGGTATCTCCAGCTTTCGGAAGGTTAAAGGAACAAGCAATGGACTGGCTCTCAGGAGACCTAGGTTTTAGTTGGGTTCTAAGACTTTTTATGTGATGTTCATGTCACAGTATCTGCCACTAATTAGCAGATAGATCCTATAGGGAAGGGACATCACAGTTCTAGACCACAGTTCTCCTAATCCTAAAATAAGGGTTGAACTACATAGTATTTATTCACTAGGTGCAGTGGCTCATGCCTATAGTCTTAGCACTCTGAAAGGTGGAGGTAGGTGGATTGCTTGAACTTGAACAAAAGTAAGACCACATCTCTACCAAAAATAGAAAAACTAGCTGGGTGTGGTGGCACAGACCTGTAGTCCCAGCTATTCAGGAGGCTGAGACAGGAGAATTGTTTGAGTCTAAGAATTTGAGGTTGCCATGAGCTGTGACACTACAGCCCAGCACTCTACAGAGAGGGACAGAATAAGACTCTGTCTCAAAAAATTAAAATAATAAAATAAATAAATAAACGGTGTTCATTGTGCATTCTGTCCATCATTCTCTGACTTGGGCTTAGCTAACTAGTGCTGGTTCTGAGACTCAAATTCACTTCTTATCTCCAGAAAGGAGTTGCACTGATCTCTTAAACTGTACCAGCCCAAGTGGGTGGAAATATCATGGACCATGATCACTGGCCACTTACTCCCCCCAACCCTTTTCTTCTGTGAAAGTAAGTTCATCTAGGGACAGAGAAGATTTCATCAGATTTTCATTTCTTTTCAGCTAATCTGCTTACTAATAGGTAGAGAACAGTTAGTAAGGAGAAAGCAAGAGACAGACTCATAGATGGAAATTTAATTTGAAGTCTTAATACTGATCCATAAGACAAGAACCATTCAATAGACATATTTAGAGCTAGTGACCCTGGTCTTGTCCCTACATGAATGAGACTTATATAAGCAGAATAGTTTTCTATCTACGGAAACCCCATAAGAATGGTGACATGTAGGAACAACCTCGAGCATTTCTCTTTTTTTTTTTTTTTTGACCTTGAGCGTTTCTATAGAAGAAGGTCACAGTAGCCCAGGGCAGCACTGGGGAAAAAAAAAAAAACAGAACAGAACAAGAGATCTAGAGATTCCTAAGGATTTCCAGCTACTTAATCCCATGGAAGACTGAAACTGCCGTCTCAGGACCCCGTGCTTTATCATTTATTAAGCCTCTATTACATGCCAGGCACCATGCTAAACACTTCAGTACATCTTATGTACATCTTACTCCTTTAATCTCTGCTATCATCTGAGTGAGCAGAGACTTCAGCTGATTTGTTCACAATTTTATCTCAGTCTCAAAAACATCACTTGTTATCTAGTGAAAGCTCATAGATATCTTTCAAATAAATTTAAATCATTACAGGGGTAGATATTAATGCCCCCACTTTAAAGATTAAGAAATTGAAGCTTAAAGAGATAAATTGACTTGACCAAACTAAATAAATAAATTAAATAAAACAAAAACCAGGAAATAGGCAGAGCTGGCACTGGAGCCTGGGTTTTCTGTTTTTTGTTTTTTTTAAGTTTAATATTTTTATTTATTTCATTTTTTAAACTCATTTGTACTTATTTTTATTTTTTTAATTAATTAATTAATTTTATTTTTTATTGTCATATATACATAGATCATGAATACTTCTATGCCTTTGTGGGATTCAATGTGTTGATTATTTGTACAAATTGGAGTGCTTACGTCCTACTAATTAACATAGCTTTCACCTCATTTACTTAATCACGGTGTTAAGATATTTGTGTTCAATACTGGATAGATTTGACTTGTACCCTTGCAATATGCTCCATAGTTAACCCTCCCTCTATGGAACCACCCCCCTCCCTTCCCATCCCTCTCCCCTTCCCTCCCCTCCTTCATCCTAGGCTATAGTTATGATTCATCTCTCATATTAAAGTGTGAGTGATTATAAATTGGTTTTATTGTAGTACTGAGTACATTGGATATTTTTTTTTTCCATTCCTGAGATACTTTACTAAGAAAAATATTTTTCAGTTCCATCCATGTAAACACAAAAGAGGTAAAGTCTCCATCTTAAAAATATGGAAGGCTTCATGAATTTGCATGTCATCCTTGTGCAGGGCCATGCTAATCTTCTCTGTATCGTTCCACTTTTAGTACATGTGCTGCTGAAGCGAACAGGAGGCTGGGTTTTCTCATGTCAGGGTCGGTACTCAGCCCCTAGAGCACGGCTGCCTCTCAGCTTGCCCTCCTTTAAAACCTAAAATAAAATTGTGTTTAATCCTTTCAAAAAAACATAAACAAAATTTGAAGAACAAGCTTCAGTGTCTAAAGGTTCATATTACTTTTGCCATTCAGATATAAAAAGTGACCATAAATTCTTTGCCTCAAAAACAATAACGAAGAGATTTTAAAAGATTGCTCCCAACTAAAAAAATTAAAAAACAAGCAAGTAACAACAACAACAACAACAACAAAAGTTTGCTGATGTCCTGGGAATTACGATTGGCTTGCTCGTGGAAGATATATTGACACCAAACTTCCTGGGGCCGTGGAGAATGGGAGTTTGAAATAAAAGACAGAAGGAGCTGACCTGCAGAGCAGCTGGCTGGGAGGCTGCGCCTTTCCCATCCCTCTGCTTCCCCTCAGTTTTGCAAGGACTCTGGAGTTGGGAGAAGGGGTTCCTAGTCAAAGTCGGGACAGTCACTGAATCTGTTAACTGTGAACAAGCCCTTCATGACTTCCATCTCCCTGTGTATAAACGGAGGGCTGACAGCACCCAGAGGCCGGGCCCTCTCGGACACAGCCTCTCATTCCTTTCATTCCTCATTCCCTCCTCTCTTCCATCTCGTCTAGACAGTGCAGGCGCGGGTGGCCCAGAGCGGGGACTCCCC
Source organism: Otolemur garnettii (assembly GCF_000181295.1). Lineage (NCBI taxonomy): Eukaryota > Metazoa > Chordata > Mammalia > Primates > Galagidae > Otolemur > Otolemur garnettii. The sequence continues at coordinate 8,838,976 of NW_003852455.1, read as the reverse complement.
ACCATCGCCACTTGGGGGGCCCCTCTGAGCAGCTGCACAGCCACAGCCGCCTGGCCCTGCACTGCGGCCTCCTCTGATTTACCTATGCAGATGCGGCAGTGAGTAAACATGGTCTGCTAAAAATTAAAAAAAAACTGAGACGGCCTTCATTTCTCATATTTCTTTTACCTTTGCTTTCCCTAAGCCAAGGCAGACTGAGTGACCAAGAGAAGCCTCCCTTCCCAAACCCACCTCCCTGGGGGACGTCCCCCTGCGTTCCACCTGCACAGGTAGAGCCCTGAGATGAGGGAGCAGTGCTCTCCATTTTCAGCAGGGTTTTCTATTTCGAGTTGTGTTTAGCCTTCCAACTCACCACATACCGGAGACAACGTGAGCTTACTCAGCCGTGCTGGTACATGCGCGCTGGCCTTGGAAAAGCTGCCCCAGAATGGCCGCCTTCAGTCCCCAGCGTCCCCTTCAGGCAGGCTCTAGCTCACACGTGAATCCTCGCGCAGACCCCACTTCCCCCTCTAGCTCACACGTGAATCCTCGCGCAGACCCCACTTC
>NW_003852455.1:8716220-8838410 GCF_000181295.1 Otolemur garnettii | reverse complement strand
CTCTAGCTCACACGTGAATCCTCGCGCAGACCCCACTTCCCCCTCTAGCTCACACGTGAATCCTCGCGCAGACCCCACTTCTCAGGACTGGTGAAGTCGGGCCCGTGATGGAGGCCTCTACTTCTCCAGCACATTCTCTGTAAATTCTCCCTCACCGTTGCCCTGGGTCTCACCTCTCCTATTTGGAATTTCTGGGGACTCCTCCACCACCCTATGGCACATGTACACATCTGAAGTCACACATGACAGCACTGTCATGCTTGGAGCCATGGCCTCTTTTTCCAAGAAGACTGTGAATTTTGAGGGACAAGGTTTATATCGTGCCCATGTTGCCCGTCTTCACTGGCCTGACTCAAGATAAACACCGAATGTGATGAATTCAATAACGCTTGACACCCACCAACATGGCCGGAGACCGTTTCCGACTCCTACCTTGGGGAAGACACATGGGGCCACAAAAGGGTTAAATGGAAGCTTTGTGATTCATCAGGTCCCACCCTGAGGTGCTGCTTCCAGCTCCTGTTGACTTCTCCTGTTACTAAGCATAAAACAAACACCACCGCCTCCCTCACACCTATTTTCTTGGTCCCCAGTTGCATTCCCTTGCCCGGCTCTTTTCTCTCAGATCCGCCTTTCTTTGAATGTAATTATTTGCATTGCCCTCAACACGTGCCTTGAAATGACATCACAGGTTTAATTTGAAATGTTATGCTGAATCTTATTTGAAGCTAAGATGCTAAAACTCTTCTATTTCCTGTCCCAACAAGTACTTCTTCATTTCTGTTTTCATTAATTCATCAAACAACTAAATAGCCGTCAAGGCCCTGAGGGGTCCAAACTCGAAAGTGATCCCTTTTCTGACTATAAGGTGAGCCCCGTCAGGTGGGGGAGATAAGACAAGCATAGAAATAGTTATAATACCAGGGAGATGGCAATGAGAGCCTTTAAAGGGAAGACCAAAAAAAAAATAATAATCACATATTAGATACACTCTAAGGGGTGAGGGGTCACTCCCCCTGGAAGGAGGGGAGAAAGTAGGATCAGGAAGGACCTCACAGAGGAGGTGACATTTGAAGTGGGCCCCCAAATGAGAATGGATTTGCAGTGGCAGGGCTAGGAGGGTAAAGTGGAAGGAAAAATCCGAGAGCGAAGGCTGGAGATGGAAAAGTACAGGGCCGGGAAGAGTGAGAGTTCAGGCGGGCTGCAGCGCTGCGTGCTGGGACGTGAGCACGGAGGAATGGGCTGAACCGGCAGGCTGAGATCCACGCAGGGGGTGGAAGGAGCAGGAGGAGGCTGCGGCCAGGAGACCAGTTGGGAGGCTTTTGCAACTTCCCGAGTGAGAAGGGAGAGGGCAGTGGCAGTGGGTGTGAGAAATGTTTCAAGAGTTGCCTAAATTCTTCCAAATCTCCTTGACTAATTCTCTTCAGTAACTCATGCACCTACTTTCATAGCAGGTGCTGTACCAGCTCTCCCTGTTTCCTCCTCAGGAGCTTATCTCTTTATCTTCCAGGTGCATGACTTTCTGCCCAATTCCTTGTCTTCCACCCATCGGAGCAGGTGAGCCATGCCACTCAGAAGTCACACTGTCATGCTTGGCCTGGGCTGATCCTATGTGTTGTCTCTGGCCTTGGCAGTTGGTGTCTGTACGCCCACAAAACAAGAGCTCTAAGTCTCCCAGGCCCTCGCGTGCAGGTTTTGGTTTCTGACCAAACCTAAGCAAGGACTATAGCACAGGATGTGGGAGGAAGTGGCAGAGACGGGGCCTTCATTGGACTCAGCTAATGGGCTCGCCCTGGATTCGACTCCACCACATCTCACTCTTCCTGGAAGGCCAACAAGAAGGAGTAAGGTGGCTGTGGGCAGATGGGGACAGGGAGATCACGAGGAAGCAGAGAGGCTTAATGTTTGTCCCTAGAAACCAACCCAGCACCTCCAGTCCTGGGAGTTGCTGGCAGAGAGAATCAGACCAGCAAGGCCAAGGAGCTGCTCTGCCTCCATTGAGCAATGGCCCTTGGTCCCCTCTTCCATGCCGAGCCTCAGTTTTACCTCCTGTAACTTGGAGATTATGAAATCCACTTTGCCTGTTCTACTGAACTCTTTGGAAAGGTGGAACAAGTGAGTACGGAAGCACTTTGAACACACAAAAGCACCATACAGGCTTGTTCTCATCCAGCCACACCCTTCTTCACTAGCACGGTAGACGTGGTGAGAAGGAAGGGGAATGTCGATGCCTGGGGGGCAGAGGCTGTACAGGGCCCCCTTTTTCGACAGTAGAATTAGGGTAAGATCTTATAAAGAATCCAATCCAGTTCCTCACTTGGTAGACAAGGTAGCTGGTGCTCAAAGAGAGAGGGCGAACACTTGGTCATTTGAACAAATGGTCACAACTTGCCTCAGAGGAACATCCTGGTCCTGGAGATCCCAGACTAGTCCTTTTCCCACCCTAAACCCCTCTGGCTTGGCAACCTGAAGGTCTCCAGAGTAGAGACCAGCTGCCGGGGTCTGGACTTGCTGGACTTCTTAGTTCCTGGTGAATAGTTGTGTAATTGGAGATAAGAAAGGGCTTAGCTTGGGATGGGACATTCTGCACTATTTCTTTAAATCTTGTTTGGAATCCTAGATAACCATTTTCTAAGATCCAGAGCATCACGTATGGGAAAGGAAGACTCAACCCTTCACTCCTCTGTGCTAAGGTATTATTTGGGCTCAGGTTAGGAGAAGAAAGAACAATTCTGTCTACTGGGTAGTACTTGACAAGTATGAAAGGCTTAGTAGGAGCTGATCCTCTAATAAACATTTTACAGGTACCTCACCTCATTTCTTCCTCATAACAACCCTAGGCAGTAAATAATCTCAGTATTCTCAGTGGACAAAATTCAGAAAACCCAAGTGTCCGGATTTATGGGCCAGTGCCAAGTTGTGCCTCTCAAGATCGGCCTAAACCACAGCAAGATCTCTTACCAGGAATGATCACTCCTACTTTCAATCTTTTCGGAATGGGCCCCTGCACAGTATCGGGACGGCCGGACGGCATGATTCTGAATCAGAATCTCTCTGGGCTTCCTCTGCTAGCATGTGTGCATCCATCTTCTCCTTCATTCATCACTATACAGGCATTTTTGGAGGGCAGCACTGGACTGGTATCTGGGGGGCTATATCCTAACCCTTCCTGCAAGGTTTTGAAGCCTGGCAGGTGGCCAAGAAGCACATTGTCAGGCAACTCCAATCAGGAGAGGACAGTTACGTCACAAGACAGAGGTAAGGGTCTGTCTCTGGGGCTACAGAGGTAAGAGAGTGGAAAGGGGAAGCCACCCGCACAATGAGAGGGTCAGGTGTGTTCAGGGAAGGAAGCGGGGGTGGGGTGGATGGTTTGGGCAGACTATAAGATGCAGGACAAGAAAAGGCAGGTGTTCAGGCCCAAAAGAGTCTGGGGCTACTGTCTGGAGGGCTCTGAGGCTGTGCTAAGGTGCTGGTTTCTTCCCAAAGTTTGCCAGTCCTAGCCCAGACACGGGGGGCCCCCTCGTACAGCTTGTTAGAGCCTCAGTTTCCTCGCCTGTAAAATGGAAGCCATGCGCGTTGCCTGTACAGGCCCTGTGTGAAGGTGGTCCTGGGGGAAGCAGTAGCAGAATGCTTTGAGCTCCTTCAGGATAAGATGCAAAAGGAATGCAAATCACAGTTATTTATAATGGCAGCAAACCGAGACTCTGAAAAGACGGTTTTGCGGGGCCGCCAAGCACTCCCTCTGGAAATCCTGAAAGCCTGCTGCCACGGGGCTGTGCCCAGATCCCAGCTGGAAGCAGGCTTATCTCTCCTCGGCTCCTGCTTCTCCTTCCCATCCTGCCAGGATGTTCCTCATACAACAAACACTAAGCTCTCTGCATAATTCCTTCCACCTACAGGGAGGAAGCTCTGCCCCCCTCTGCCCTCCGCTTTCGGAAAACCAAGCTGAGTCTAAACTACCAGGTCGTGACCAGTTCCTATTTGTGTCATCCAGGCCTCACAGACGGCACTGTCAAGGCTGGACTCAGAACTAGGAACGGCTCAGCCTGGGAAAGAGCCTGATGCCCCTGGAGTCTCCTATGCAGCCCTGCGCTTACCGAGCTGCCCCTTTTCTGTGCCAAGCTTGTGCAAGGCACAAAGGACTCACACGTCCAAGGAGACAGCGGGCAGGGCAGGGCCATGGGGCCCCGGCCCCAGAAGGAGAGGCAGGGAGCAGGGTTCCAATGTCAGCAGAATTTCCTCTTTTACCAAAGAAGGGAAAAGATCGCATTGGTTCCAACTTTTTACTCCTTTCAAAAATGGAAATGAAATGCCCTTTTCACATGTAATCTTTTAGGGGACCCCACATATGCAGCTGAAGCTCACCCACTTGGTGACCCCCTCACATAGTTCAGAGGGATTCCATAACAGTGCTTCTCAAACTTTAATATGTACACGAATCCAGAGGAGACCTGGTTAAAATGCAGGTTCTGACTTAGAGCTCAGCACACACAGGAGAGACAGAGACAGAGGCAGAATCAGAAAGACCTGAAATTCTGCATTTCTATGATGTTAAGTTCCTAGTTGATGTCAATGCTGCTGATCCATGGACCAGACTTACAGCAGCAAGGCTTTAGAGCTCTAAGAATTATACAGTTAGAAAACCACTACTCAGCGCCTGTAGCTCTGCGGCTAGGGTGCCAGCCACATGCACTGGAGCTGGCGGGTTCGAACCCAGCCCAGGCCTGCCAAACAACAATGACAAAAAAATAGTGGGGCATTGTGGCAGATGCCTGTAGTCCCAGCTACTTGGAGACTGAGGCAAGAGAATGGCTTAAGCCCAAGAGTTGGAGGTTACTGTGAACTGTGATGCCACAGCACTCTACCCAGGGCAACATAGTCAGACTCTGTCTCAAAACAAACAAACAAACAAACAAACAAAAAAACCCACTGATCTTTAGAATAGAGAGGCAGTGAGCCTCCCTACTTCCCATCCCTGGAGATGGTGAGCCAAGCCTTCTGGATTAGATTCGGCTTCTCTAGACTAAAGTCAGCTTCTACCACTGACTCCAAACCCAGATCCTAGGGTTACCTCCTTCTCACGTCCTGCTGGCTCCAGCTATCTACTATATCCACCAGCAGACTGGGAGAATTCCTAAGAGGCCTAGCTGTGAAGAAGAGCTTTAAGGTATAGGATTCACTCAACAGAAAAGCAAAAAAGCTTTAGGTCAGTCCTCATCTCCACCCCCTTCCCTCTGTGCCACTGCAACACGAGAGAGAGAGATCAAGCCAGTACTCCCACTGGCACTTAAACAGAAAGGCCTCATGACAGCCACCCTGTCTATGCCCTGTCCTAACCCCAGGTGATGGAGGTCATTCCCCTCACACACCCTCTATCCCTCAGATCCGCCCCTTTAGGGACAGAGATACTCCCCCTGAAGTCAAAAGTATTTTTAGCTATGCTTTGTGGACCCATGCTTGGCCAATCCTCCTTGGACATTAATCTTGGATTCCACAAATACCAGGTCTCCTAATCCAGGAGGCACAGAGAAGACAGGGAAACCTGAGTGCACTGGAAAGTGCAGGGCATGGCCTTTTGAGGTTTTTGTCTGCGCGCCATGTATGATAAAAACAACAGCGGTAACACCTAATGCTCAGAAAATGCTTTGGCATTTACCAAGCCCTTTCTCTGCCATTGCCTCGTTTGATCTTCCTGAGATGGCCACAGGGCTGAGAGGGCAGAGATTATTCCGAATTCTATGTAATGGAAGGGTCAGGTGAACTGGCAAGATAATACGGGACAAACTGGGCCTTCAGCCTCTGTATTCAAACCCAAGACTCTTACCGTACCCTCACGGCATCCCAGCCTTTGGCTTCTCCCTCTAGCTTGGTTTGGTTTTTTTACTTAAAGACTATGAGAAAGAGTATCTGCGGGCCTTTATGTTCAAAGCCCGGAGTCATAAATGCTTTTAAAAAGTGGAAGACTAGAAACAAAGAAGAACGTGGCAGCTTGTCACAGTCCTGGCCTGGCCAGAAGTGCGAGTGAGTGAGGAGAGATTAATCAGATAATTTACAAGGGCACAGGCAGGGTTAAGGACAACCGAGAGATGGCCATGAACCCTGACACTCCCAACAACCGGAGGCTGTCACCAGCCCTTGTCCTGAAATGGCAAACAGGAGGCAGTTTCCAGAGTCTGGAAAGCACTGGGAAGCCACTGCCAACCTGCAGCTACCAGAGGGGGTGTCAAGGAGCCTCACCCCTCCCCTCGAGGGAACCGGGAGATATCCATCAATTCCGGCCTCCTGCAAGGGCTATGAGGAAAGGACAAAGAATGGACTTGGGGGGTCAGAGACCACTCAGCACACAGCGGCTGCCCACTAAGATAGCCAAGGAATTGGGGACAGGGGAGGTGGCATGGAGTCTGAGGGTGGGATTTGGGGGGTATCCCTGAACCCCCTTAGTGGAGCCACTTCAGAGCCCAACTGCAGCTCTTGGGGAGCCAGTCTGACCTGGGCCTCAGGGAAGAGCTTTCCAGAAAACTGACCCCACCAACAGGGTTGGCCGTCCTGGGATCTGGGTTTCAATCCCAATTCTGTCATTCAGCCCAGTTACCAGACGTGACCCTGTATAATTCATTTGTGTCCCTGTCTGGGAGATAAGTATTGCAACCACCCCTATGCAGCCGCTCTCAGGACAGGCTGCCCCTTCACTCACAGAGATTGCCACAGAAGAATTCCACAGGGAGAGGCCACAGAAGAATGTCATGGAATCCAAACAGCCTGGATCACCCAGGTCTCATTTGCTCTCCATAAAACTTAGCTCATAATAGCCAGATTTGAGGAAAGTTAAAGCCAGGGAAGCCCAGGAGTCATGAGACCAGCCTTCTCTCATATAAAAGAAGAAAGTGAAAATGAGGTTTCCCAGATGGGGCACAGCAGGGACCCCCACGTCTCCTCACTCCCCAGCCTTCCTCCCAGGCCCAGGGCACCTCTCCCACCTCCCCTTGCAGGTGGCAGGACCTACCCATGTGAGAATCAAATGAGATAAAGGATGAGGAAGAGTTTTTTCAATTGCAATGGTGGTTATTACAATTGTAATTAGTAATAACAGTCTTTCCCCCACAAACCTACCCCAGAGCCTAAAATTATCACCATGAACTAACTATGTCTCTGAGGACCTGGTAAAATAAAATGTGAGTATTTTCCCAGGGCAAAGCCCATAGATGAATATCTGAGAGCACACATCAGATGTAGTCATCAGAGTAGCCGATAATAAATACCACGTAGCTGAGAAGAGGATTCCAGGGGCACAGGACATGAGATAGGTACATTTTGACTGGGAACAGGTGGCAGGGAGGACAGAACTTGATAAGCTCATGATGTAGGAAGGAAAGTTCAGGTGGGGACATAACAGGTTGGGGGCTTAGTCCAAACTCTGGCCGAGAAAGGCTAATGGGCTTACTGAAGCCTTCCAAAGGGCTTAGCTCTCAAAGCTCTTGTTTGGCATCCAGATACGATGGGGCAGCCTTCAGCAGCCAGTTCCATATGTGGACTTTTCAGTGCAGAGACGAAGCCTGTCTTGTTACCAGAGGGTCATATGACACATGCAGTCTTTAAACCAAAAACCAAAGCCTTGACTCTAGGTGAGGACCTCCAGATTTTGGACTATCTTTCAGGACATGGTCCCAGGCTACTGTTTTGCTTCTCTGTATTTCCCACACTTTAACTTCTCCTCTGTGCCACTGGATTCTGTCATTCTTCCCTACGTTCATTCAACAATATTCCTTGAAGACCTGCAGTACTTATCACTAGGGATACGATGGTGGTCTTCACAGAGCTGGCCATGCAGGGCAGGTTGATGGAAGCTGCCAGATTCACCAAAACAGAAGCCTGAGCAAAGCACTGGCTCGATTCAGAGCCCAGCACCAAGAGAAGCCACTTGCTGCTGCTGGAAGGGCCAACTTTGGTACAAATATCCTAAACAGAAGTACAGAATATTAGGAGTGAAAAACCCCATTGTATACAGTAAACCCAGCAAGTTCAAACTTCTCTCTATAAAGCAAGGGTAGTATGGTTTGTATGTCTGAGCATAAAAGGTAGACAGACACCTTGTGAAAAATTGCCAGCTTTCTTGCTTACTGTGTGATCCTGGGTAAGTCACTTAACCTCTCTGAGCCCTATTTTCTTCCTCTGGTTCACGAGAGTTATTCTAGTGCTTATAGAACTGGTATGAGAACTAAACAAGGCAATGCATGCCAAGTTCTGGGAACACAGACTGCAAGGCAAGTACTCAAAGAAAAGTCACTGTCATTAGATAAACTGAGACCAAGGAGAGTCATGACTCATCTGATGCCACTCGTCTAGTCAGAAGCAGATCCAAAATTAGAATGTAGGTGCCCAACTCCAGGCCAGGGTTCTTTCTGCCATAGCTACTACCCTCCTACCAGGGAATTTAGCCTTACTATACTGGAAGTTTAAACAAACTAGGAGATCTGATGTTCAATTACCATACAGAACCGTTCTCCTTTGGGCCACCAGAAAAGTTATATTTATTCCACTCAAGTGACCCCATTGCTACCAACTGATCGTCTTCCTCACCCTCCTTCCTAAAGAAACTGAAGCTTCTGGCCTACCCCATGGCCAGCGCTTGGGGCTGTATATCTTCTCTCATCTTTATTTTGCTGAATCATTGTAGCTCAGCAGCCCAAACATTTACAGTTACTTCCCCATCTCTCTTTTCTTTGCTTAGAAAAGGGTCACAAACTGATGTAGAATCCAAAAGTCCCCTAGGGGAAGGTCAGGGCCCTGCAATGGGTCTGAAGACCCACCCAATTTCCCATCAAGCCAATGTTAGAACTCAGAGGAATGAACAGATAAAGGTATTCGTGTCTCATACTGGTAAAGCATATTTAACAGCCCACTGATAACTCGCAGCCCTAACCACTTGTTGGTACCATTGAATCACAAAGTAACAGATTCTAAAGTGGGTATAATGTTAGAAATAAGTTGATCTGATCTACTTTTCTTGTAGGGGTGCCAGAGTCCGACAGTGGAAATTAGAGTAAAGATTAATGGAATATAAGGGTTCAGAGTTTGGACTCTAATCAAACTGCCTGGGCTCAAATCTCTGTCCTACCAACTACTGTGAGGCCTTGGCTAAGTCACGTCATGTCAATGTGCCTCAGTTTCCTCATCTGTAAAATGGGGTGAAGATACTTACCTCACCCGATTATTATGAGACTTGAATACATTAATAACTTATAAAGTGCTTAGAACATGGCTGGCACGTGACAAACACTATGTGTTTGTAACATTCATGAACTGAGAAGGTAGACGACTGAGCCTCAGTTCCACACCTACTCTGGAAATTCACAGATTGACTCCAGAATGTCCAAGGCCCCTGTCTGTCTCTGTCCTGGTGCTGGCATTCCTTGCTGGAATGTCTCTGCGTAGTGTTCTCGGAGATGTCGACGCAGCCCATTGGAAGCACCAAGAAAGAACATGAGCGCCCTTGGCTAAGTCTCCTGGCTGAGCCGAAAACCTTGCAGCTTTTCTCATTACCACTTTGGCCATGGTCACTGCAGGAGGCTGTCGGGACCTTGGAAATGGAGAGTGCCCACTGGTGGTCTCCACAGGGTCTCTGAAACTCACACTAGACACCCCTGCACCCAGCAATCGCTCCCTCTCATCTTCCCGTCTGCCTCTCTGATCCACCCCTTATGTGATCCCCTGACCGAGGCTGATGACTCAGCGCATCCTCTTTGGTTCCACCCAAGGATTCTCTTTCAGAGTCCTGATTCCATTAAAAGAATATGATTCATTTGGTTCTGCTTCTTTGGGGTTTTGGGAGTGGGAAACAAGAGTGATGGATGAAAGGTACAAAGGGTACTTCTAATTCAGAGGGTGCACTGCTCACCAGCAGTGGCTGGCAGCCTCCTCACAGGTGCCTGACCTGAGATAAGTGACAGGCAAGCTCTCAACACACTTGTGGGCCCTCGCCAGCACGGAGGCAGCCTTGGCATGCTTTTTTCTCTACCTGCTACGCCTTTGGTGCCAAAAGGAGGCGGATGGTGGTCTCAGAGGTACTCAGACTCAGGTTGTTCCTCTGACTCCTCTGACTCCTCTGCTCCCAACCCTCCAGCTCTAGCTCAAACCTCTCTCTAGATTACAAGCCAGTCTGAGTCCACCCCCTCCCCTTCAATCCTCCCTGGAGTCCACCTGTACTTTCAGCTAAACTCACGTTTCAAGAGCCAGCTTCTTTTTTTTTTTTTTTTTTTTTGAGACAGAGCCTCAAGCTGTCCCCCTGGGTAGAGTGCCATGGCATCACGCTCACAGCAACCTCCAACTCCTGGGCTCAAGCGAGTCTCTTGCCTCAGCCTCCCAAGTAGCTGGGACCACAGGCGCCTGCCACAACGCCTGGCCATTTTTTGGTTGCAGCCATCATTGTTGTTTGGCAGGCCCGGGCTGGGGATACGAACCCACCACCTTAGGTGTATGTGGCTGGCGCCTTAGCTGCTTGAGCCACAGGCGCCGAGCCAAGAGCCAGCTTCTGATGTGTCACCATCCTGCTTAAATAACCCCAGGCTCTCTGCAGCCTCTAGGACAGTGTTTTTCAATCTTTTTTTTTTTTAATCTCACAGTACATTTGAACCCATAGTTAAACTCTCATGGCACACTTAACATTATGTTGATCAAAGAAAAAGAATATACTTACTGTGCTTTAAAGTGCTTTTGAAATAATTTAGTTAATGATCTTTAACAATTGTCATGGCACTCCTAGGATCCTCTCAGGACACACCAGTGTGCCGCGGCACACTGGTTAAAAATCACCGCTCTAGGACAAAGTCGAACTTCTTGTTGGCTTTCGAGTTCCTCTGGCCTTAACCCCCACAGCTTTCCTACTCAGTCAGAATGATTCTGTGCCCACTTCAATCTGTCATTCTTTATTCTCCACTAAGCGTACTCCACTTCTGCACCTCTGTGAAAATCATGAGCTCTAATCATTCACTTCCTGGGTGGCCTTGGGAAAATTACTTAACATCTCTGAGCCTCACTTTCTTTGTCTACAAAACAATGCTATCAAAGAGGGGAGGATTTTCATGAAGAGGAACTAAGACAATGGATGAGGGCTTTGTGCAGGACCCCAACACAGTGAGAGCTCAGTGAGAGTTAGCCTCGACCATAGTCATCAGAACGATAATGATTCTGCTGACTGTTCCAGTTATGTCATCTCTTCCACGAAGCCTTCTCTGATCTCCCAAAGGAGCACTAGCCCTCCTACTTTCAACCTTGCCCTATTCTTGTGGCCGTTTCCATATCCTATAGGGCTCTACAGTGACAGTCTCATTTATTTTGTCTCCTTCTTTGGAAGTAGGGACTGTGACTCGTCCACTTCTGAATCCTTTTTTTTTTTTTTTTTTTTTTGAGACAGAGCCTCAAGCTGTCCCCCTGGGTAGAGTGCCGTGGCATTATAGCTCACAGCAACCTCCAACTCCTGGGCTCAAGCGAGTCTCCTTCCTCCACCTCCCAAGTAGCTGGGACCACAGGCGCCCGCCACAACGCCCGGCTATTTTTTGGTTGCAGCCGTCATTGTTGTTTGGCGGGTCCAGGCTGGGGATTTGAACCCGCCACCTTAGGTGTACGTGGCTGGCGCCTTAGCCCGTTGAGCTATAGGCGCCGAGCCGCTTCTGAATCCTTTGCTTCATCCTGGTGCTTAGGAAGTCTCCATAAAGCTTCGGGTCATTTGGATATTCCTCTAGACCCTGCAGAATGGCTCAGAAAAAGTCCATGGTGGTCTCAAACTGCTCTGGAGGAAGAAATGGAACAGGGCAGCTAACTGAGGTAGTCTTCTGTCTGTGTGGACACACAGCCGATCAGGGCCACCTGGGGACCGACTTTGTGAACTTTGCCCTCATGCCCCAACATCGTACTTCCCCAAACCTGGACCAGTACTGCTCTTGTTTATCACCAAGAACAAGGGCAAGTGAGTGTAGAGAGAAAGTGAGGCATTTATCACAGAGAATTTTCTTGGGAAATGGGGGAGGAGGAGGGGAAGAGGCTTTGTTTTCTAAGACTTGGAGAGGGAAATCATCTGTGGCTTGCATCAAAGCTCAAAGGGAAGCTGCTGCCCCTGCACGTGATGCTGATTAGACACCTCCTCCTCCTAGTGACGCTGAGCTCCCCAGCTTGGTGACCATGAACTCAGAAGGGTCCCAGCTTTCTGATTCATCTGATTCACAAGTGTTTGTTAGCAGACACACAGCGGGCGTTAAGCTCCCCATGCTGCCGTCAGGGCCAGAGCTAAAGCAGAGCCCGAGCTCTAGGGTGTAGGTCAGTTCACTCACAGTAGCTGTCCTCTCTGAATTCTGATCTGAAAAGGCAGCCTGGGCCTGCCCAATCCTCCCAGGGGTCTAGGTCTGAAAGGAACCCCAGGGGTAGAGTCCAGTCTAACCCCGGCCCAGGGAGGAAGAGTCACGCCAGGCCTGCAACACAGAGCTCTGGAGCCCAGTCCAGTGTACTCCCCACTAGCCTGAGATGCCCCCCTGGCTGTTGGATCCAAGGACATAACCCGCGAGGAAAGGAGATTGTGAAATGCTTCCACTAGAAGCCCAGGGATGGCTGAAAGCCCAGATGGTTCTTTCCTAACCCTCCTAACCTAGTCTCAGTTCAGCAGTTTCCATACCACTGGCTCATGTTAACCCTTCTTCTCACGAGGCCCAGGCCTACCTTCCCTGGCGCCGGCCCTTAGAACAACTGACTGGCTTCTGTTCGCACCTTCCGGACACCTCCACTGGCAACATCTTTCCATTGAGCAATCTTGTTGTGCAAACTGACTCTTTTTGCCCTTTACAATTACTCGGCAACTCTGCAAAACAGTAACCCAACTGTTTATTTTTATTTCAAGCTTGAAGTTGAACAGCTAGCTTTACATACTTTTTTCCTTTCCCTTGAGGAAATCTTTAGAGACCTCAGAGATTTCTGGTCTTTGACTCCTGATTATTAGCTTGACAGGTCTGTCTTCTGCGAGCCCGCAGTCTGTGCCAGTTACACAAGCAGCTACTGGGAAGGAAAGGGGTGCCCCGCTAAGGGAAGATGCTCCCTGAATGGAGACTTGACAGTCACTCGGCTTCCCTTCACCCACCCATGGCAGGGCCACCGGCCAGAGCATGCTCCCCCGGCATCTCCAGCCTGGGTCAGTATCTCCCTTGTCTGTTCTTCACTTTTATAGTTTACAAACATTTTAATCTCCCTCGCTGCATATTAGCTTTCCCTGGAGGATAAGCAGGGCAGGTTTGCAGGTCAGAGAGAAAATAATCATATATATTTATGTTTCTATCTGGGATGACCTGACCAGGTTCACATTAGCAAGCAATATAGTCAGCCTCCTAACTCCAACTTCAATGCGAGGACTGCCAGCTACTCTTCTTATTATCCACCTTGCACACCCAGCTAAAAGGAGCTTCCCACAACCCTACTCTCCGCTGATTACTCTCGCATTCACAAGCCTTCAGTAACTCCTAAATACCCACAGGACAAAATTCTAAGGACCCCACCTGTCTTCTACAGCCCAAGTTTCTCCCCAGAGTTATTTCCACTGCTAGGCCTGGTGGAGCTATTTGAATTTAGTGTCCTATGCACTTTTAAACCTCTAGACCTTATCTAGAGGTTTCTGCTTCCCCAGACCTCACGGATCACTGAGGGCACCTCCTGCTAGGACGCTTCTGGATACCTCAGCTCATAGCAAGTTCTCCTTTCTGAGATTCATAGCCTGTGTCAATCATCGCCTCTGGGCACAGAGGGCACACATGTACAGCGTAGGGCTGAGGCTGGCCTTTACTGTCGTCTCCCACCTCAGCCCAGGACAGACTTTGTATGTCAGAAAAGGGCCAATTGGTGGTTATCTACCAAGTCAGGTTCAAAAGAGCTTGGGGTAGGACTTGCCTGCTCGTGACTAGACAAGTAAGAAAGACACAAGAAAAAAACACATTGGATCAAGAGTGCAAACTTCCATCCCATCACTAAAGTATCAGATGCATGATACTTCACCAGAAAAGGAGTGGGAAGAAAGAGGAAGATGTGGAGAGAGGCGGCCCAGGTTTAGAGGAAGGGGATTGATTCCATCTCAGGTTCTGCAGGTTCTATAATGAGCAGGCCCAGTGATGGGAGTCACTAGCAGTGACCACGGAGCCTGTTTTCTAAACAAGAAAATGTGTGTGATTGTCCCTGCACAGCCCATCCCACTAGATAGCATGTGTGAAAGTGCTTTATAAGTGTAAACGCTAGACCCATAAGAGTGATGACTAATTTCCAAAGGCCAGGCCACCCCCTCCTCTACCCTCCACTCCCCTACCTCATATATTTCCTCTGTTAAAACACATGAGACCATTAGGGCCTGGAGAGGAGCAAACACTCCCTTTTGTACCTATGCTATTGACTGATGGCCTTCTGACCCTGGAAATGCCCCATGATCCTTGGACTATTATTAGGGTTGGTAGAGTCAGGCTAAAAGCAGCCGGCATTAACCTTTTGGTTTCCCATTTCAGGAATAAATTTCAAAACAAAAACTTTCTCCTATAAAGACAATACATCTCTGCCATTCTTTGTAACACATTGAAAGGCAAGGGAACTTCACTTTGCTAGATTGGGGAGTTTGTCTTTTCTGAGTTTGCTCAGCCCCAGACCTTAATCCTGGAACATTTGTTCCAAACTGGAACCTGAGCCTTGAAGGTAAGCCAAATTGGGTGGACTTTCTGGTGCCTCCACTGCTGGCCTGTCTGAGCCCTGCCCTGGAACAAGTGTCCATGATTCCAAACGAAGCAGGATTTCAGGGAACAGCAAGAGAGCTGAAGAGGGAGGAGTTGGGGCTGAGGGACTCCAGAGTTCTTGCTCCCAAGTTCGTATTTGCCTCTGAGCTATCCGTGGGAATTTATACCTCCCAATTTTCCTTTCTTTCTTTACAATGTTTTAATTGACAAATTGAAATTACATATATTTATGGTGTACTAGGTGAGGTTTTAATATATGCATACCATATGGAATGGCTAAATCAAGCTAATTAATATATGTGTCACCTTATCTTTGTGTGTCTAGGTGATGAGAGCACTTAACTTCTACTCGCTTAGTAATTGTCCAGTATACGAGATATTGTTATTAACTATACTCACCACGAGGTGCAACAGGATCTCTCGAATTGTGTTGCCCCCATCTAAATGCAATTGTTTATCCTTTGACCATCATCTCCCCAGACCTCCACTCCTCAGCCTCTGGTCATGACCATTTTCCTCTCCGCTTCTACGAGTTCAGAGTTTCTTACACTGGGCATGGGAATGCCTCATTTCCATCTGAAATACCCCGGGGTTCCAAGGCGCCCACCTGGCCTGGCAGGCCACAGTGACCCACCCACCTGACTGCCCTCCTCCCCTAACTGCACATTTGCAACCTTGCTCCACTTACCACCCCCACCTCCTCCAGAGCAGCCAAGATATTTTAAAACCCTTGTTTTGATCTTCTTTGCATATCAGTTACACTATTTCTGAGCGTGTTTATTTTTATTTTTTTTTTCCGGTGGTGAGCCCGTCAACTTTGAGCCCTCTGCGCGCACGTTTCCACTTCCTCTCACTTTCCTATGCACTGCTGTGGCCTCGGGTGTGTGGCTCAGAGTAGGCTGGGTGATTCGCACCGGTCTGCAGCCTGTGATGGAGCCGAGGGAGGCAGGTTCTTCCACTCATCACTGGTGCCCCCCTGCTCCTGCCATCTGCATAGGCAAGACAGAATTTCAGTTACATGTGCCTTGCCCCACGTCCCAAGAAAGTCCTCTCTGACTACCAGCCTGGGAAGGGAAAAAGGGCCCTTGACCAAGGATGGAGTCCCAACTCTGACATTGACCTTGAAAAATTCCTCTCCCCTCTTTGGACTGGACTTAGACTTGCTAAAGGCCCCAGGGCTCTAAATTTCTATGATTCTAACCACATAGAGATGTTTGACCAACTAGCAAAGTCACTCACGTGTGGAAGATCAGTTCAGGGCCAGATTCTGGGATCAACATGTTGGAGATACAGAGACTATTGAGGTGCCCCACTTTCCAGAAGAGATGATTGAGGCTTGTGTGACAAAGCATCCCTTGTGATAGGACCTTGTGAAATGTGTGTGGCGTGACTTGTGATGAGCCTAAGCTAAATCTTTGTCCTGACATATGCTTCATCCCACATGCTTCCTGACACTTTTCACCACATACCCAGAAAGTGATTATTTGTATAGCATACTGGGCAAATAAATAAGGCCATTCTTCCCTGCTGGCAACCAACTCACTAATTTTGGCTGTATTGAACCTATCCTGGCCACTGTAAGGACTGAAGACACAATATTTGGGCCCATTTGAGGCCCAGATTTGGGAAGCTTTTATTTAAAGGACTAAGATAACTCCTTGTCCAACCAGAAAAACAATGGTGTTCTGGCCCATGAAACTAAAAATTTCTAGAGAAGGCAAAACGGGTGAGAAAGGGGGTCCTGAATCCAGACCGTGGGATTCAGACAGAGTGGCCATGTGTACTCAGGAAACATCAGAGCTCAATTTCTTTTGTCTTTGAAATGGAAATAATAATATTCTTAACCTCTATTGGACAAAATAAGGTAATGCACCTCAGCACATTCTAAGTATTTAACAAATGTTAGCTAAGAGAATGGCTAATGCCAGACAGGAAATTAAAGGTTATCTGGTCAAATCCTCCCATTTGAGAGAAGAGGAAACTTGGACCCATTCAAGTCACACCACTGGCTAGTTGCCGAACTAGGACCAGAGCCCAAGTCTTCCTACTTCAGGTCTGTGCTTTGATGTACTAAAGGTTATGATGCTTCATTCTACATTACAAAGCACCAAATTCCTAAATATTTAGCCTGGTTTTTCTTTCCTGAGAGACTTTTTTTTTTTGGAGACAGAGTTTCAGTCATCCTTGGGGAGAATGCCATGGCTTCATAGTTCACAGCAACCTCAATCTCTAGGGCTCAGGTGATCTTCCTGCCTCAGCCTCTCAAGGAGCTGGGACTACAGGTGCCCACCACAATGTTCAGTTAGTTTTTCTATCTGTGGAGATGAGGTCTTGCTTTGCTCAGGCTGGTCTGGATCCTCTGAGCTCAGGCAATCCACACACCTCAGCCTCTAAGAGTGCCAGGATTACAGTGTGAGCCACTATACCCAGCTCCTGAAAGACATTTTAAAGACAGAACTATCCCTATTTGTTGAATATAAATTAGATGACTTCTCAAAGGTTTGCCTTGTGTTTAGGCAGCTAGCCAATGGCCAGCCTTTCTGGCTTCAGAAAGTATGGAAATGGGGAAAGAGGTGGTACACGTGGTATTTCAGAAGTTCCCTTTGTGTGTGAACCTACTGAATCCCCAGTTCACTCAGAGCCACACGTGGTTACAGTGAAACAGAGACTAGCGCTTGAATTTCAGGCCGGTGCTGGTGCTCTTTCTGCAGAGCTCACAGAGAGGTAGGATTTAAGACTCAGAGTTTGCATACACTGACCACTTCTCCCAAGCCTATAAACATGCTGATATACAAACCCCGCAAAGTCAATTACTCATGTAAATGGACTTTCTGCCTTTCTATTTTTACAGCTACAAAGGATTGAGGCAACTTATAGGAAATACGATAGAGAATAATAAAAATAAGTCCATAAAAATAAACTCTAGTATCTTAGAAATAGAACATAGGTTATCCAGGCTCATGCTGTCCAATGTGGTAGCCAGCAGGAGCGTGTGCCAATTTTAATTAATTAAAATTAAATAATGTGAAAATTTTTAGTTCCTCAGGTTTATTAGCCACATGTTAAGTGCTCAGTGGCCTCACAGGGCCTGTAGCTGCTTATTGGACATGACATACAGAATATTGCCATGATTCTAGAAAGTTCTATAGGACAGTGCTGTATAGAAAGATAAAAAAGTCATGTAGCTTTACATATTTGCAATAAATCAGTTAAAATTTTGACTCTGAGCTTCATGTTGACAAAGCCAAAAAAAAAAAAAGTTAAATCAAATTAAGAGAAGCACAGCTTTTTTAGCCCTGAGATCTAAAAGAATTCCTTATATGAGGTGTTATGGAAAATGTCTATAGTCTATGCAACATAGTTAATAATGTTTTCAGAAAGGACAAAAGACAATACAGCAACAAACTTCAATTTTTATTTTGATGCACTATAAAAGTTGAGGGTATAATTCACTGAAATTCAGCTCAATGAAAATGCTTCTCCAGTGGGGGGAAGGATGCTTACTTACCCCGTCCTAGAGAGATACCTGACCATTCAATGTCAGATGAATTTACCCTAAGGGGATGGCATTTGTACTCAGACTCGAATGATTAGACAAAGCAGTCATTGTGGAGCTGGAAGAAGAGCATTAAAACAGAGGAAAAAGTATGTGAAAGGTCTTCAGATCAGAAAGTATCTGTCAAGTTTGAAGGAAAGACAGACCAGGGAATAATCATGAATGAGGCCGAGGGTGGAAGGGGGTGATCCTGGTCATGTAGTCAGGGCCAGAACATGTAGAGCCACAGAGCATGGTGAGAGGGTTGAGCAAAGGAGTAAAATCATAAATTATCCTTAAGAAACATCAATCTGGCTGCTGCATGACAAGCTGATTACAGAGGGCAAAACTGGGCAGGAGGAACATGACGGTGGCTTACAAGGTCATGAGCAGTGGAGCTGGCAAGAAATAGTCTAAATCGGCACGTATTAGATGTAAAGCCAATTGGATGATGATTAAACACGCGGTTTCAGGGAAATAAAGGAAGTTTGAATGACCTTTAGTGATTTACCTTGAACAAACAGCTAGGAGCCCAGGCCCTGTGAGGGGGTGACATGGAGAGAGGACCTGGGGGAGGGAAGGAGAGCATCACCAGTTTGGGTTGGGTCACAGTTTTTATGAAATGCCTGTTACATATGCAAGTAGAATTTTCAAGGCTAGAGCTCAAGGGAGAAGCCAGTTAGAGGTAGAGATTTGGAGTCATCTGCATATAGATGGTATTTTAAAGCCATGGGACTCAATGAGTTCACCCAGGAAGAGTAAGAGCCAGACAAGGAGAGAGAGAGAGGAAAGGGCAACTAGGTCCGTGCAGAAGCACAGAAGCCAAGAAGAGATGTGTTCTAAGAAGCATAACAGCTCGACCATGTCAAAGTTCATTTTGGCTTTAGAAACATGTAGGTCACTGGGGACCTTGATAAGGGCTGTTTAAGTGGAGTGATGGGGTCAGAAGGAAATTTGAGCCACCTTGAGGAGAGAATGGGAGCTGAAGAAGTGAAGACAAGAAATGCAGATTTCTTTCTACTTTTTAAGGATGGATTTGAAGGCATCAAAGAAATGGGGTGGTAGCTAGAGGAACGTGTAAGGCCAGGAAGCACTGCTGTCTTTGTATGAATGGCTTTCACAAATGCACATTCGTGTGCTGATCGAACAGATATAACAACATCAGAAACTGATGTTGCAGCTGGGTACAGTGGTTCCCACCTGTAATCCCAGAGCTTTGGGAGTCCAAGGCAGTCGGATCAAGGCCTGGAGTTCAAGACCAGCCTGGGACAACATAATGAACCATGTCCCTACAAAAAAAAAAAAGAAAGAAAGAAAGAAAGAAAAATTAGCCAGATATAGTGGCACGTGCCTAGAGTCTTAGCTACTCGGAGGGTGGAAACAGGAGCATCACTTGAGCCCAGGAGTTCAAAGTAACAGTGAGCTATGATCGCATCGCTGCACTCTACCCTGAGCAACAGAGCAACAGAGTGAGACTGTGTGTGTGTCTCTCTCTCTCACACACAAAGAGAGAGAGAGACAGAACGAAAGAAATTAATGTTGAGGAGAGACATACAGGAAAGGAGGTAGGACCCCAACTTTCCATTTCTCCTTAGAAGCCATCACACCTGCTCCACTACAGTATGGAAGCAGAGGCTATAGATACAGGTGGGCTAAGGAGGTGGTGGTGGGAAGAAGAAATAATTCTCCTCTGATAGCAAAGAGGAAAGATCATAATCCTGGGGAATGGAAAAGGTAGATCATGGTAGACATTTCAGGAGGGAGCTAAAGATGTGAAAGAGTTGGTTCAGAAACTGAAAAGTGAATTTTCTAGAACTACTGTCGAGCCTTCTGGCTCTTTGTCTGGGCCCCCTTGAGGTTTGTGGTGACAGATTTGAACTGAACGGGTCACATGCTGTGCAGTGGTCTGGCCAATACTCTTCTGTTTAGGTGTAGCAAAGGGAGGGGTGAGAGGACAGTCATATTTCTCCAGGATTGGGGGTTTGCCAGGTACAATAAAGAGCAGCAGGAAGGGATGCGGGGTGCAGGAAGGACAGTGTTTCGGGTGCAGGGTTGAGGGAGTTAAGGTTGGACTGGGTGTTGGGGCTGCAGGAACAACACCACTGTGCTCCACAAAGCTCCAAACCGTCCGCCAGGCCCCATCCGTGGGCCAAGAGCTTTCCATCCATCCACAAAGGGAGCTCATTACTGATTTCTCCTGGTTCCTGCCACGTCTAGAATCTCACTTCAGGGTTATGCAAACGATTATGAACTGAACGTTGGGCACCAAAGTGGGTAGAAGAGTCACTCCTGAGTACACACACTCTGCAGCCAAACGTCCGCACATTCTCAGACCCGGGAGGCAGCATGGCTAGCAGGAAAATACTCAAGATGTGCTGAGAAAAGACCTGGGTTTTGATGAGTTTCCGTGGCGATTCCCAGATGAGAAGGTTCTGGCATCCCCTGCGTCTCTGCTGCCTCTCATCATAACTCTTGCCTGGCCTCAGTTACAGCTGCTAACACAGATCTGACAGGATAGTAAATGTAAAATATTTTCAAGTGTAAGGAGGGGTAAAAAAATTACATTGTTATGAGTCTGTAAGGTGGCACTGAATGCAAATCTAAGGCGTTTACTGGTTTGAGACTGATTTCAAATGTGAGCAAATATAGGTCACCATGGCTCATAAGCAATTTACCTTAAAATTAGAAACTGATGGGGCAGCACCTGTGGCTCAGTGAGTAGGATGCTGATCCCATATTCCAACCCAGCCCCAGCCAAACTGCAACAAAAAAATAGATGGGCATTGTGGCAGGTGCCTGTAGTCGCAGCTACTCAGGAGGCTGAGGCAAGAGAATCACTTAAGCCCAGGAGCTGGAGGTTGCTGTGAGCTGTGAGGGTGACAGAGTGAGACTCTGTCTCTAAAAAAAAAAAAAAAAAATTAGAAACTGATGAAATGCATACAATGAAAGGTGGTGCATTTCAAAACAGAGGCCACGGGAAGGAACTTTCTCTCCTTTTTGTGCAATATCCTAGCAGCCCGAGGCTCTCACAGGCCCAGGGGCTGCTGCTGCGGCCGCCCAGTGAGTCTGGAACAGCACAGGACCGATTCCTGAGTCCCTCTGTAATCCAGAGGCCATGCTATGAATTTTGGATGCCTTAATTGTCTTCTCTCTAAAGTGGGAAGAATTGTGCTGATTCAATTTACAGGGGTATGAGGGAGAGTAGATTTTTTAAAGATGAAAAAAAAAAAAAAAGCCTGAAAAGTACTTCTGGTTACTCTGAAAACAGAGAGGCTGGTCTGAATTTGAAGTGTCACTATTATTAAGTGTGAGGCCATCCTTCTCACCCCCGTCCTGTCCATGAGCTACAATGCGAGTGTGTGACAGGCTATTTTTAAATTCCCATCTCTGGAAGCATATGGTCCTATCCAGTGCCAAAAAGAGAAAAATGACCTGCTTCTGTTTGTTTGCTTGTTTGTTTGGATCTGATGGAACATTTTCCATGTTCCTGGTAGAGATTTTCCTTTCCATTCTCAACTTATAGGTGAGCGCTAAAGATTTCCTACTGCATAGCCTGAAACAGACCGTGGCCAATATAACTGGCTCAGGCAGCGATGAGAGCCCATCTCAGGGAGATAGTGTATTTAGACAGATCTTCTGTATTTTTCCTGTACCAACTAAGACATTTCAAAAATACTAGAATGATTTCATTTTTTATGATTTTTTTTCTAGTTTTATGGTAGTTTTGTTTGTTCAGTGGCAGCATGTATCTACATATTTTTGCAAATTATTGCATTTATTTCATAAAATAAAACAAGATCTTTCGCTTCCATGTTAACTACCAAAACTTTTTTAAAAAGAGAGAGAATGTGTTTCATGGTTTACTATTTTTTCACTATTTTAGGGTTTTTTGCTATTATTTTTTCTTTTGTTTTTATATGTTACTACTATTAGCTGCTATTGACTGAAGCCCTTTTCTGATCCAAATATATGGTACATTTACTGTAAGTTTAATTTTGTTACCCCCTTTGACTGAGCTACCTTTATCCCTTCTGCCATGATTTTTGGCAAGACTGTTCGAATCTTGTCAAACTTCCCACTCACTGGATTTGATTTCTGACACCAAATGCCTGGAAAGGTAGCCACCAGATCACTAGGAAAAGCAAAGAGAGGAAAACAACTATTTCACAGATTTCTTGGAACCTGAATTTTGAGCAAGAGCAAAAACATTTCCCAGTTGAAGTAAATAAGAATCCCACCATCCGGCTTCCCCTCCCACCCCACCCCCACCCCCAGTATGGTCCAGGATCCAGCTCTCTGGTCTTTGTGTCAAGTGATAGATAAAAATAGAATTGATGATGTTTCATGGCACTTTGTCAATGTAAAGGGTACTTTTTAAAGGAGCATGGTGAGGAAAACTCAGGAACACAGAGCCTGCATCTTCAGCTAAGTGGCAGAATCAATAACATGTAAGAGAGGTTTGATGGGTTCTGTGTGAACTTGGGGACCCATGAGAGAGCTCACTAGGAAAATTCACAAAAATTCAAATAAAAAATGTGTGAAGCTACAGACACATCCAACATTGGGAAGCTCGTCCTCAAAGGGGTTCTGGAAGAGGACGAAAGAGCACGTCTTCTGGAGAAATTGCTGTGGAAATTTTTTAACTGTCTGCATGGGCAACCCAGCGACTTTCCTAGTCCTGTCCAGCTCTAATAATCTCTGGTTCTATAGATCAGTTAGCAAATTCACATCCCTTTTGATAGACAGACAGACACTGAGAGACTACTTTGGGTTTTCAAGAATCTTCCAATGCACATACAGTGAGGCTCCCTACTTTTTGTCCCTCCTTGACCAATTTAAGTCAAATCCCATAGTTTAGTCACCAAAGAAAAGGAAAGACAAGTAATATGACTTGTAGTTCTCCCGCAAAAAGAACTATCTTTCACTTAGGCATACAGTAGAACCTCTGCAGGTTGAACACCCAAGGGTCTGCAACAAACTGGTCAACCTACAGAGGTGGTCACCATAAGGAACTTCCGTCTAGTACCTGTGGTGCCTGTCTCATCTGTGAAAATTAAGGAGGTGGTCAATGTAGGGAGATGGTCGATTATGGAGGATCTACTGTAATTCTTTCTCTTTTTCCTTGGTCTGGTCCAGAACCACATCAAACAGCAGTCCTCTTCCCTCCTGTGTTTCTCTGGAAGTTCAGTCTTTACATGGTCATTCCAAATCATCTCTTCATTATCACCTATCCATGGTCCAAAAACTGACCAGTCTCTCCCTTACTTCTCCTCAACTTGTAAATCCATACCCCCAGCCTGAGTGGGAGTTCCAACTCTAATGTATTGGTTTGTCCAAAGTCTACTGAGAGAACCCCACACTGGTTGACTCTGGTTCTGGTGCTGCTCCCATGAGGTCTTCATCTTCTCCATCTGCTTTACCCCCTGACTTGAGCCTCACATCCTTCTGGAGATATTCCCAGCTTCCCACTCCATTAATGATCTCCATCTTCTATTCCTTCCTAGAGGGCTCAGAGTCTTCAATCATCACTTAAGGAGGTAAATACTTCACAGCCTTGAGATGTTGTATACATGTCTACACACACAAACACACACACATGTTTTTTAGGGCTGGTCTTGGTTTCACAACACTGGGTTGTTAAGTTCCTGAAGGAAAGGGTCCACCTGTTACATTTCTTTTGAAATCTTTTGGTGCTTAGTGCACTGGTGGAGACAGAAGAGCAGCAACAATCATTCCCACTCAAGGCGAGCTGGAGAGATGGCAAAGCCCTTCCACGTGACACTCTTTGAGTGCTCTCACCAACTAGGTGAGGTCTGCAGGGCAGGTCATAAATAGTATTTTACTGGTGAGGAAACTGAGGTTCAAAGAGCTTGTTACACCTGCTAGGGCAACAGGTTTTCTAGTCCAATGCTCTCCCAATAATAACTATTAAATGAATAAACAAAAAAAAATCTTGCAGTTCAAAAATTCGTGTGTAGCCGAAGGGAAGTGGCCACATAGTTGGCACCCGTCCCGTTATGTTGATTTAGGTCGACCTCCAATCCAGGGCAAAGAATGCTCTTTGCAAGGATGGTCTCAGTTTGACTGACTACTGTCCATGTGTCTGTGACTCTGGCTGTGTTCTGCTAATGAAATGCGATTTCAGTGAGAACCAAAAGGGCTCCCGGATGTGTTTCTATGGACCCTAGATAAAGAGCCGTGACCTCAGACTTTGCTCTGGGAAACCTCTGGCTCTGCCAATCCTGAGGCTTCCAGGAGCCTGTGACCAAGAAGGACAGAAAAGATAGGGGTCTGCAGGAGGCCTTCGGTCACTATTCGTCCTTAGAGTTCTTCACTTCTTCAACAACTGAATTCACCCAATCACATTTCAATAAATTTTAAAAGACTCTAAAAATGTGTTTCTGTTGCTCTAGAAATTACCTCTGAATTTTCTAGTATAAACGTCTGCCAGCTTTGTACCGCCAAGTTCCTTTTTCCCCTCTTTTCTTTGACAATGAAAGCAGCTTTGGTGCCAATGCTCAGAGCTGGCAGGTGTTTGCTGACACATGTTCCGTGATAAATGTTTATTACATAAGTTCATTCAAGCTAGCTACCAGAGCTTTTGAGGCATCATTGCTACTTTTCATAAAACTGTCCTTGAAAACCAGAAGCCCAAGATATTCCCAAAAGATCTATTTTTTTTCTTTCTTCTTTTAGGTTCTCTGTGCTCTCTCGACGTCTGGTGCAGTGAAGAAGTCGGGAGATGGTGCTTGAATCCTGACTCTGCCGCAAGCCCGCCGTTGTGACCCTAGGAAAGCCCCTTCTTGGATCTGAGCCTGAGCGGCTCCCTTGGAAAACGAAGTGGTGGGCGCTGCGAGTGCCAAGGTCTCTCTGATTTCTGACATGTCCTGATGGGAGGGCCAACCGGTGGGGGGGAAGCACTTTCAGTCAAGCAGAAACACATGCTTGCCTTTCCTCACCCAGAATGTGCTTTACATAACTGAATTTGCTTCCTTTTTTACTGGTTCACCCTCCAGTCAGGAGCCAGGAGAGCAACGCTGCCCGCACCGGCTTGGAGAGGGTGAGCACGCAGGTGCGGGTGTGGGAGGGGCGGGCCAGCAAGGCTGCGCTGGTGCGGAAAAGAGGGGCAGACCATGCTGGTTGTTGGGACTACATCACACTTCTTATTTCTGTGATTATATTATATTAGAATGAAAAGGACATTCGGGGTACTCAAAATATATAAAGGGGCAGGACTACCAAGAAATTTCTAGTCCCATCATTATTCTGGATAAGGCACTCAGAAACCTTAACCCTACAAATGAGATTTATCATTTGTGGGAGTTGGGGGGAATAGTCAAGAAAAATACTTGCATACCAAGAATTTTTAAAACTTATCACCTTGAAATTCTTTTCTCCGAAGACTTTGAACTAGCCCCTGCAGAATCATACTAGAGGTCTTTCCCTGTGTTAAAGTTTGCACTTGAAAAAGCTCACACAGATAGTTATTGTCTCCATTTTTATAGGAGAGGAAACTGAGGTGCTCACAGGACTAGCAGCTTATCAGAGTAGTCAAAGCAGAGGTGGCAAAGGTGAGAGTTAAGCCAGATCCCTCACCTCCTGGTTCTGACACTCTCCGCTGCTGTGCTCTAAGGCAATCTTACATACTGCTCCCACGAGAGCTTTCCTTGGCCTCAGGCAAAGAGGTGAGTTGTTATCTCCAAGCCTGAATCAGTGGTTACACCCCTGCTCTGTAAAGGATGAATAGAGTCTCGCAGACTATAAGAGGAGTAAGGGTCTCTAAATATCATCCAAGATTTTTCCCTCAGCTGAGTACCTCTCTGCTACTCTGAAATTCTGGGACAGGTTAGAGGCAAAATCAGCATGAAAATTCCTGAATTCCCGCCTTCTACTATTCTAGAGCCACTGTATTAAAAACCAAAGTGATTCAGAAGGTCAGTTGCTAAATAGAAGATCAGGAGGTATTTTTTCAAGTCACTTACTAATCCTGCTGGCCAAGGTTGGACAGAATCAACTCCAACCACCGTCTCCTGGATGGCTTCTATTAACCAACCTCACTAATACAACACGGAGGGACTGAGGCAGAAAGAAATGCGACTGCCCGTGAGTCATTCATTATTGACCTTCAGCGTGTTTTGAAAATGTGTTGTGAAAGGCTCACCAATCAATAACTCCATCACTGGGCAATAGCAAGGCTGGGGGTTGTGCAAGAGGGGAAACGAGGCCTTAGTACTGTGTCACTCAGGAGCCTCCAAATTCCTGATGAGGGCAGGACCTTCAGCAAGACCCAGAGACACAAGGTCCCCATCAACATTTTTTAAAAAACAGAGAGAGGAGAACAAAGGGGGCGGTGAAAGCAGACTTCTGTCATTGCATTGGATCAGTGGAGTGGGACTAGGAGCGAAGTGCAGATGCTGTTATGGTGCACATTTGTTCCCTTCTGTCAAGGACCAAGACCAATCTTCCATGCCAGACTGCTGCTCAGCGTCCCATCTCCAACAGGAGCCCAACATCCAGGCCCTGCACCTTCCTAGGTGACAGGCAGCTGGAACAAGAGGAAGGAGCACAGAATAAGGAGGCTGAAGACCCAGTTCAGGGCTCTTCCTAGGCCTCTGACCCTAGAAATGGTTACATCGCCTGTTGGATGCAGATGGCATCAAAACTCAGACGTGAGGAAGGATGTGAAAATACTTTGCAAAGTATACAAATGCAAGCGACTATTAGTAGAAACCCATCAGGCTGATTGGGCAAGCTCAAGTGGAAGGAGTCTCCTGCTGAGGGGATAGCACTGGGGTATGACTTGTGGTTAGAGGCCAAATCAACTCTGAAGATGGTCCAGGCTGGTAACAGAGGAGAACTTTCAACTCGAGTTTGTTCTAATCACTGTTAGCTGTGAGCAGTGGTAAAGGCTCATAGTGGTGATGCTTACAGTGGTAAAATGTTTAATAACTTGTTCTACGGTGTGAAAAAGCCCTGAATTATAGAATTCTCTCATTTCTGTGGTGTAAATATTTGCACCACTGACTATTTGCATATTCAAGCTATCGATGTGACATTGATAACCTTGGAGCGAGGGAAAGAAAGCCCCAACTGTCTCTCCCCTATAGCTGCACACCAGCACACCACTGGAAACTTTTCTGAAGGCTTAGTTTGGTATAATAAACTTTGGAAGCCTTCCTGATCCACAGGACTCACGTTTTACCACATAGCCACAGAGTCTACCGCTCTAAATAGTGTTCTCCACCTTTCCAATGTGATGACTTAAGAATTCAGCAAGCAGGGTGGAAGAGAACACAGCATAAAAATGAAGTCAGAAAATCTCCGGTCAGGGATTAGCAAGCCCTTTCGTGTGACCTTGTACAAGTCACCTGCCTTCTCTTAGTCTCTGTTTCTATGCCTATAAAGTGGGAACAGCCCTGGCTTTACCTGCCTCGTAGAGGTACTGTGAGAGCAAAGGGAATAATGCAAGTGCAAAGAATTTTAAGGACAGCAAACTCCTGTTTGGCTTTGTACTACTGATACTGTTTAATTCAAAATTTGATTGCTAGACATTATAGTTCATAATAGCCATCAATCAGCCCCTACAGTGTCTCTGCCAAGTGCCGCCGAGCCCAGGTGGGGCCTGTGGCACAGAAGGAACAGCCCCTGTGGCCTGTGGAGTGACTCTATTGTACAGGGTCTAGGAATATCAGAAACTGCTGTGGCCCCCAAACCTTCACTCCAGACGACTTGTGGAAGTTAAAACCAAGGTCCAGACAAGCCCCGTCGGTCCACAGCTATACTGTTACAGCTGAGCAATGGAGTCTGCCAACATTGACAGCATCTTTGAGGCTGGGGCTTGGTGGGGGGTGGACCTGGAGAATCTGCACTTTGAACAAGTGCCCCACTTAATTCGGTTACAAGCAGAACCAGACCAAAGAATCTCCATAGGATGTGAAACTTGATGGAGTGGGACAAGGAAAGGATTATCCATTGATTCTCCGCCAGGTACTTGATAGGAAGCAGGACTTCTTGAGGGAAATCCTGGCTGTGCACAGAGATAGCCTTATAATCCACTTTCTGGTAAGGCTTCTTCCTTCCCTTAACATAATGTCCCTGCTTCCACCCGCCCAGCCCTGTGCAGGACGGCCAAGACACACACACAGCTGGGCCTGGGGCGGGCACACAGAACGCCAGCACCGAGGCCTCAGCACACGGCACAGCCGCTCACTGTCTGCCACCCAGCTCCTACCAAAGGCCAGCACAGGGAGACGACTTCAGACAGGTTTATCCAAAACACTGTCTCACCACCCACTCCTCCTAAAGGAAAAGTTTTATTGATCAACACAACACATATCTTCCCTGTTTCTAAACTCGACCTTATCGCACCATGTGAAACAAAGTTCTTTCATCTGGCCGTTGAGTCAACAAATACTTATCCAGGTCCAACTATGTCAGACACAGATACAGAGTTGTAGATCTAGGATGGGCAAGATTCCATTTCTGTCCTTAAGAAATTAATAATGTTGGAGGATCCAGAAACCACACAAACAGTTACAGCACCCCGAGGTGAGTAAAAGTGAGATAGCATACAGGGATTAGGGCGCACAAAGGAGGGAAAACCTAACTGCAGTGGCTGTCGGAAGGGAATCAGGAAAGCCTTAGGAATAGCAGGGTACAGGAGGTGGGATTTCTAGGCAGAAGTAATAGCCTGTGCAGAGCATGGAGGCAAGGGCAGGACACGCACTGGGCAATAAGAAGCCCGTGTTACTGCAAGAGAATTTGAAAGTGGTGTGGCACCAGGCTGGAAACTAAGCAGGTGAAAGTCTTCATCTGCTAAGCCATGAGTTTAGATTTTACCTTAAACACAATGAGCAGCCTTTGGAAGATTTTCAGACAGATTAGGCTCACATTTTTTTTTATTTTAGAGAGACAGAGACTCACTTTATTACCCTTGGTAGAGTGCTATGGCGTCACAGCTCACAACAACCTCCAACTCCTGGGCTTAGGCAATTCTCTTGCCTCAGCCTCCCGAGTAGCTGGGACTACAGGCACCCGCCATAATGCCCAGCTATTTTTGTTGTTGTTGTTGCAGTTTGGCCGGGGCTGGGTTTGAACCTGCCACCCTTGATGTATGGGGCCGGCACACTACTCACTGAGCCACAGGCGCCACCCTAGGCTCTCATTTTTTATAGATGAGTTTCTAGAGAGGCAGGTTGAAATAATAAGAAAATATATTAAGCCATTGTGATAGTGAGAAATGATGGGACCTAGAATTGAAGGAGGGATGGTGAGGGTAGAAAGGAGAGGAAGGATTTCAAAGCAAATAAGGAGATAGAATCTCCAGAATCATATGGGTGTGTGAAGATCAGGGGCAGAGTCATCTAAACAACATGAGATTTTCCAGCAAGGATAGTTTGTGTGCATGATATTCTAATTGTGATAATGAACAGAGGGGCATGAACTAATTTCAGAAAAATGTTAACAAGGACACTTTGAAATATGTTCAGTTTCAGTAGACTCTGGAATATCTAGGTGAAGAAATTTAGTTAGTATTAATATGAACCTGGAGTTCAAAACAGGGGATGAGCTGGAAAGAACTTCTCTGCATTAGATGTAAAACTCTTGCTAAGGATATATTTATTACTCTTGTATGTTACTTAGTGATAAATTCCTTTTCAACATTAATACCAAAAAAAAAAAAAAGTCTATCAATTAGGACATTCCCTTCAATCAAAAAAAGAAAATTGTGTAAGTCATCATGTTTGCCTTTTTGCCCTGCCTGCCAGGAAGCTCATGCTCAATAGTAATAACTATACTGAGATTTATAACTTTGCAGATTCACTTTTTTTTTGGGGGGGGGAGGCATTTTATGGCTGTAACTTTTGATTTACAATGTAACATCAACAATGTATGTCTCATACTGAAAACTGCCTTAACTTCTCTCTGGAAATAAAAAGTATATATGTTTACACTTGACACTATTTAGGTAAAGTTATTTCCAACTTTTTTTAGGCTTTTAAGAAGTTTCTCTTTACAATCTGTGAGAGTAACTATTTCTCCCTAGCGAAAACAAAGAAAATAAATAAACAAACAAAAAAAAATCCCTCTTTGGAAAGGGAGTTGATCCTCCGGGACCAGTTGGCACCAAGGGAGCTGGAAGCTTATAAATCACTAGAGAAAGATAGAGCCACTGATTTAAAAAGAGTATCCCTAAGATATGAGGAACAAAACCTGAGCAGATGAGTTCCAACCCAGCCTCTTTCCTACTTCTCAGCCGAGTAGAACACTTTACTCTCAAGATGAGACAGGGCCAGGACAAAAATAACATCATAGAGGCTTTGGGTAGGTTCTTTTCAAGTTATTAAGGGATGCCCTTAACCTTAGAGGAAAAAAGAATATATCATCATAGCAATAAGCTTTATAATTTAAAAATGGCCTTGCATCTATTATCCACTTTGATCCTCCCCAGTGTTCTGACATGTGGGTTAGGGGAAGACTGCTGTCACTCACACTTACAGAGATACGTATTCTAGCATAATGTGACTTGGAGCTACTGTTTAAAAAAGAATGGTGGAGGGGGCTTACTTCCCTCTACTAAGACCATTTGTAGTCATGAAAGTAGAAACAAGGACAAAACAGTGCTCCCTGATTTTCCCCCAGCTCTTCCCGATTCTTGAACACTGCTGCGTCTATTCAAATAGATGACTCTCACAAGCACCCCGGTAAGCTGGGGAGGATTTATTATCCCCATTTCATATCTATAAACACTGAGGCTCAGAGAGGTGTGCTAATAAGTCGTGCTCCTACTTAGCTGTCTTTGTAGAGAACAAAGAGGGCACACCAGGCCCCCACGCTTATGCCCTCTGGAGTGCCCTCTCAGTGCCCCACAACTTGGAGTCCTCTCAAGTTTTCAGAAGGAGGCCCTGCTTCAGGCTTCAGCAGCTCATTTACTGGCATCGTGAGATGCTAATGACAGAAACCACAGTATGGACAGTTTTAACTAATCTGACTTCCCCCTTCACTAATGAATGCAGCCACTTTGTCCCACAAAATCAATAGCGGGCTAGAACTCCTACTTTCTTTCTGATATAATTCACCTGCCTTGGATTTCTTCAGACAAAAGGCCTAAGAGCAGCCAGTCAATAAAGCAGCAATCTAAAATAAATTTTTTGAGGAGACAATGAAGTGAAGAGCATTGGGTGTTATCAGGACATGTTCAGAAGACCTTCTTAGCCATGTGACCTCATGCAAGTCACTTGACCTATTCTGAATCTTACTTCCACCTGCAAAATGGGTCAAGAGTAACCCCTGTCCTCATTGAACTTATAGACTTGGGGATAAAGGTCTAATATCCTCTGGATGTTATTAGCACCATGGGAATATGTTCTTGGAATGTGAGGAGTACTCAGTCCTGTCCATGCAGGAAATTCCAAACTTCTAACTCCAGGGGCAAAGAGGTAGCAAAGGAAGAGCTTAGGTCTTGGGGGACAGAAACTAGTGAGTGTGGCATGTGAAGAGTGGCCTGAATTGTGGTGAGAAGAGAGACGCTGGAAGTGGGGGTAGGAGGGCGTGCACAGCTACACAAAGGCCCTCTTCCACACGTAGGTTAACAGAAGTCACTTGAAATACCCTCAGAAATTCCTTTCAAAGAACCAATTAGTCCAGCAATTTTATTCCCCAGGGAAGATAAAATTCACACACTTCCTGTAATCAATCAATCCCACAAACCTCTTGAAACTTTAGTCAGAGAATCTGAAAACTGCTAAGTAATACACATTTTTTAAAAGGTGACAGACTAGAAGGGGGAAGGAAACATTAGGATCTTGAGTACATGTAAATGAAAACATCTTGGTCATTAAAGACTTATGATGAACTCTCAGTGTGCTACTAGGAAGCTAGAGTTTTAAAATCATAGACATGAGAGGCAGAAAATCTTTAAGAGGCCAGTTTTCTAATTTATCCCCCCCCCAACTCATTTTACAAAAAAGGAAACCAAAACTCAGAAAGACATGACCTGCTTCCAGTTACACCACAAAGTAGGATCAGATAAAATCATGAGCTGTGCTCTCCCCACATTTAACCCAGCACATTATTCATGGAGCACCAACCAAATTCTTGCTTGGAAAACATCCTCAAGGAATTCAGAGTCCATTAGGGAGGCCCACATATAAACAGATGATTCCAGCACTGATTAGTATGTGCTATTAATGAAATGAAGTACTATGGGTATACAGAAGTCAGAGTGGCTCATTTGGTCTGGGGCTGTCAGCAAAGGCTCCACCCAGGAGTGGGCACTGGACTGTACTGACGGGCAGAGTGGAAGAGCATTATAAGCAGAGGGAACAGAGTGAGCTAAAGAGAGAGGATGAGAGAGAACACAGCTTGTACAGAGAGCCCCATGTTTGAAACAGCTGGAGGGTTAATAGAGAGTGCCACAGAACCACCTCCGGGGATGTCAGTGGGCTTCAGCTGCCCTCTCCACCTCATTTGGCATGCTCCCGGAGGCTATGGCCTGTGTCCACCTAATGGGCCAGTACAACGCCTGGCCAAGTGCAGATGGCATGATGGTGCTTAATGAATTCCCTTTGAAGATGAGAGGACTGTGAGGAAGAAAAGAATTTGCCACTCAAGTGAGTCAGCTGGAACGGAAGGTGTGTCCTGGCTCCTGAGGCCCAGCACTCAGGCTGGTCAACCAGACAGCAAGGTCACCTTCCCTGGGGGCACCGGCTTCCACCTGGGAACATCAAGTCTTTTTTCATCAAATTGTTTCTAAGCTGCAGTACTTTTGACTCACTCTTTGCCTTTATATTATAATTTTACCAACATAATTGATCCCAGAGCTGAGTTTCTGCCTTACCTCTTGGTTTCCTAGGGAGTGATGACATAGCCAGGCCCCTGTGGAAGCCCAGCACAGGCCTGGCCTCCTGAGTGCAGCCCAGAGGGATATGGAGCAAGAGATATAAATAGGCCTGTGCTGCTGCAGGCATCTTTTTGGGTGCTCTGAGCTTCCTGTCCTCAGCTAAGATTTTCCTTTGGGGTTATCTGAGGCACGGAAAAATAAACAAAGCTTCGAAGTGACTCTCCCCATTGGAACCTAAAAGCATTTCGAAGAAGCTGCAGTTTTCTCCCTTCCGATCAGTGTGTCCAGGCTTTCTACCATCATGCCCTTGTGAAGACTGTCATGGTGTGTACAAGGAGAGGGACCTCTCTCAGGTGCCACTTACAGAGGCCAGGTCTCCAAAATGCCAAACAGCCAGGCCAGTCACCATAGGATTCATCATGGCCAGGTGTGGGGGGAAACCAGTCACCCCTGATGTTCGCCATTGAGCAG
This sequence comes from Otolemur garnettii, assembly GCF_000181295.1. NCBI lineage: Eukaryota > Metazoa > Chordata > Mammalia > Primates > Galagidae > Otolemur > Otolemur garnettii. The sequence continues at coordinate 8,804,818 of NW_003852455.1, read as the reverse complement.
CCCCAGACAACCTTAGTGCCTAAGGTTTTTCCACTTATATAAGCCTGGTTCTCTTGCTTTCATCAGACAACTGTGTTAGCATAGAAGATCCTTGAGTAAGCAAAGTAGGTCCTTCGCAGACTCTCTTGTAAGAACGCATTCCTCAGCCTACTACAGACATTTAGAATCGAGAACATTTATTCTCCCAGGCATTTCAGAGCACATCTCCAAGCCACCTTCACTGTACAGACCCTATGATCTGAAAAATCAAGCGTGTGCAAAAGCAGGCAGCCAACAGCTTGGAGGAGAATCAGCACTGGGTGCCACGCAACATTCAAGCAAGTCAGAGATGCAGAGAATGCATTTACAACCTAGGACAAAGGGCCGGTACCCAGAACACAGGACACAAAAATGCCACACATCCATGGGAAGAAAAAAATATAAATAATGTTGTCAGACTCTGTCGACATGCAAAACTCAGAAAATGAAATAATTCTTAAACAAATGGGAAGGGGCTCAGCTTCACTAATGATCAAAGAAGTGCAGATTAAAAAATTCAGAGATGCCATTCTGTACCTATCAAATGGGCCCCAGTTTTCAAATTCTGACAATATAAAACAACAAGAAAAGACCTGACACTGATGTAAACAGATATAATCATTTCGGAGAGAAACTGGCAATATCTACTAAATTTGAGGCTTACTATGCCTTACATCTTAGCAATTCTGCTCTCGGACATATGACCAAGAGAAGTTTTTGCATAAATACTGTGCTGTTGTTTCTAAGAGGGAAAAGCAATTTCAGATTCATTAGTAGGGAGATGCTAATAAATTGTGGCACATTCATACAAAGGGATATTACTACATATATAGAAGTTTAATTAGATGAACTAGAACTAATGTACCAATATTGGTACATCTGAAATAATAATGTTGAATGAAAAAACAACTTGTGGAATAAATGTTATATCATTCATGAAAATTTTAGAAATATGAAGCAATAGTGTAGATTGTCTTGGACATATACTTAGGGAGTAAATGTACTAAACATGGCCAGGACAGAGACGTTCCGTCTTTGGGATAGTAGGGAGGAAAAGGATCAGGAGGAGTTAAATAATGAAGGGACTCAGTTGTTTTTAGATTTGTTTGTGCCTTTAAAAAGCTGAACCAAGTATAAAGAAATGTTAACACTCTTCAAAGTCAGGCCGGTTGACATAGGAAAGTGAGGGTTGGGATAGGTTAGGTCTTGCTACAGTAACAAAAACTCTGAATCTCAGGGGCTTAAAACAACAACAATTTCTTTTTTGCTCCCCTATTATGGCTTGGCAGACAGCACTGCCTGTCATTGTCACTCAGGGACCAAGGCTGACAGAATAGTACCACCTTTTTGCTGGGCCAGAGGGAGAGAGTAATTACATGCTTGGGCCTGGAACTGACACAAGTCACCTCCTTCCTCAATCCAATAGTCCGGACCAAGGCATAGCTCTACTCTGCTCAAGGAGCCAGGAAGTGTAATGCAATTTCAACACACGCCCAGAAGTAGTAAGAACTAGAAATCCTTAACCAACACCTCAAAACTTTACGACAATGGGTGTTTGTTATAGTACCTGTCATCCTTTTTTACATGTTGAGTTATGTTTCATATTTTTAAAACTAGAATAGAAAAAGTCCTGGGTTTGGAATCAGAAAGCTTGAGCTTCAATCTGAGAAATGGGAGACAAAAGAGGCAGCAGGTGGTTGGCAGGTAGAGAGAGGCCGTCAGTCAGTCTCCCTCCCAGGCCCGTGACCGTGATTGTCATACCCACATTGACACTGCAGTTACCCCTCCTTCAGAAATGGGCCTCCATATGAATGACCCCCAGCAGGCTGACCTTCCTTGCTCTTGTTTATATCCACTGGGCCTGGGTAGGCAGTAGGACGCCTGACTCAGAGTGATGGGATGTACAGAGCAGGGATGACAAAGTCTAAAGACTCTACAAAGCCCCAGGTCTGCCACTCACACTTCCTGTCACGTTGGGCAGCTTGCCATACCTCCAGAGTCTATTGTCCTCATTTTTAAAATGGGCACAACAATAACACCTCCATCTCTAAATAGGTGTGGTAAAAAGCTGCAGTATGTAAAGTGCTTTGTAACTGTAACGTGCTGTACAGAAGGTCACTATTCTTAATGCTCTAAATTTCACTGCGAGGGAAGCCTCAGTCCAGATTTACATTTCTGGCCGACAATGACTCATACAACTTCCCTCACCAGAGCCACCTGGTTGACAAAATCGGCCCAGGCATCATCCTGTGGTCCAACCGCTTAAAGAATCTATTGACTTCCCCTTGTGAAAGTGAGTCTGGGAGCAGGGATTAAGCGTTACGGCAGGTTCCCCAGGGAGAAAAAAAGGAGAGGCTGTGTTCTTATGTGCCTGGCTTAGCTGGGGAGATGCGCCAGGCCTCGGCCGAAGCCTGGGTCCCTGAGCCCCAGGGAACATTTAAGCTGGAGGGGCATAGACGGGAGAGAGCAGCTCTCCCCCTCATTTTTCAGTTGAAGACTCTGAGGCCAGTGGGGGCAAAGATGATGGCTCTTCTCAGACAAAAGGTAGAGAATCAGGAGACCTGGGATTTATTGTGGGGTCTCCTATTAACTTAGAATCACAGGGTAACCCCCTTTCTGCCAAATGCCTGGCTTTCCTCATGGGTAATTAGGGGACTGAACCTGACCTCCCTGCTTATGTCTATGACTGTTATCTTAAGGACACTCAATGCTACTAAAGATGAAATGCAGTAGAATTCTCCTGAGCAGTGGGCTTCCCATTTCCTGACTTAGCCCTCAGAAACTATCTTCTTGTCTCTCCTCACACGCCATCAGTGTCACCTGTTTTCCACCTTAAAGACAGTTTCTTGGGGTCTTGCTTATTTTTTATTACCCCTTAGAATAATAACGCTTTTGACTCTACCCTTAACTAACAAAGATTCCTACCTGCCAGTGTCACCTGCTCTGGAGGTGTAGCCAAAAAACCTTCAGTGGCCAATAGAGAACATAGGACGTAACTCGGAGAACAGCTCACATGCATCTAAGTCTGTCCCCCAAAGTCGCTCCCAGGGGATGCCCTGCACGGCAATATTGCTGCTGATGACATTTCCCCAGAGATCACAGGAAGCTGCACAGCAGATGCCAGGGTAAGTCTGATCTGCTGGCTGCAGGTGCATCCTGCTCTGGCAGGGGACACAAACTCCAGAGGAGGACTTCTCATGCCACGTTACCTGGGACCCTGCCCCTGAGGCTGCCACAAGCCCTCCCTCAAATCTGTTCTAACTCATTCTACCAGCAAGTCCCAGGATCAGAGGAAAGACTAATGCCTCTGTCTGTAATGATAAGAGGTGGCCATCGCACCTGCAAGACACTCTTTAGTCTGCAAAGCACTCTCACACCCGTTAGCTCATTTGATTTTTATGAAGAACTGAGAGGTGGCTGGGGAAAGGATTATTGTCCCATGTTATAGATGAGGAAGTTCATCTGAGGCCAGAGAGGTTAAGGAACTTAAGGTCAGAGCTTATAATTCCTATTCTTTCCCCATGGTACAACTAAAGTTGTTGTTGCCCTACTATAAAATTACATTAAAGATCAAGCCAGAGAGCCAGTATTTAAACCATTCTCAAGCATACAGGTGCTCATCAGCTCACTTCTGCCATTCAATTAACAGTTTAAGAGGAGAAACCGTTTCTGAAACCAAAACAGCATTTACATTGTGGTTTGTGTCGTAGCTGGTCTGTGGGGTCCAGGTCTTTGCCCACTTTCACCCTCTAACTTGGTGTTTATTTTGATCAGTATAACTGGGGAAGGGAGACACAAAGCAAACATGACCCCCACTGCTGTGCCAGGCATCACATGTGTCCGAACCTCAGAATGCCTCCTCGAAGAGGTTTGGAAGGCTGAAAGTTATAGCAGGAATGTTTTCTGTCCTGCTTCAGACCCTTCATGACTCCCTGCTGCATAGAGGGGTCCACTCACCAGCAGCCTCGGTATCGCCTTAGACTTTTGAGAAATGCAGAATTTCAGGCTCCACTCTAGGCCGGCTGCATCAGAATCTGTGTTTTAATAAGACCCCCAGGGGTCAGTGACAGAGTCCTTTCCTCACTCTGCCTGCCTGAAGGCAACACTCCCCAGCTCCACATCCTCAAGCTTCACATCTTCCCTTTCTTCCTCTTCTTTGTCCCTGGGCCAAATCCTGCCCATTCGTTAAAAACTGGCTTAAAATCCACCTCTTCCAAAAAGCCACGCCAAATCTTCTCAGCAGGGAGTAAGTTTTCCTTCCCCCAAATCTCAGTGTCCCAGGCCCTGCACTGTCTTAGATTACAGTTTTCATGATCATGATTTATCTCCCTCTCTCAATGGTGAGCTCTTCAACGTCAAGGTCTGACTCATTTCTATGTTCCCAGAGCACAAAACACTTTGCAAAGTTCCTACTACAAACTAGTTCTCCAATGAATTGGTCTCTAATATTTCTTTCTGTGTCTAAGGGAGATATCCAGAGAGATTAGGAAAGTCTGATTATCATTCTTGCTATTTTAGACAACCTTTGCCATATATTATTGTGTACCAGATGTGGAAGTATTTACCTAAAATATTCAGTCACTGCCATCAAGCAGACACACAGACACTCCCCACCCTGAACACACACACACGCACAGTCTCACACACATGCACATGAGTGCACACACACGCTTTATTTCATTTGCTCTTTATTGTTAGAAGAGAAATAGGTCAGAATTTATTGGGAATGGAGGAAGGGAGAAATGACTGCTATCCACATTTTAAAATCTACCAAGAAAGAATAAAAGTATTTGATCCTATGATCAAGAATGGAACATAATATTCAGATCACTCAGTCTCTATCAGGATCTGCATTTGGGACAAGCAAAGGTCCCCTGGCCCTCGTTCAGTCGCTTAATGGAAAAGGCTCCAAAGACAGAATGCCACTGGTGTTCTTCCAATTATAGAATCATCTGATTAGAATTACAGTAAATGCATAGCTCAGTTTGCACTGTCCTGAGGTGAACCACACACCACACTGCTCTGGTTGGAGCCTCCGAGGGTACTGAACTCTGAGAAGTCCTCCACCGCATCTCAGAGGGGCCTCATGCCAGGGCTGACTTAGAAAGGGGTTAGACCCAGGTAGGACATTCCATTTCTGGGGACCCTGGAGTTCTGGGGCTCAAAGCTAGATGGATTATAAAATTAGAGCTCAGGAGAAAAACTCATATAGCACACAGTCCAGACATAAAACCAAAGCAGACTATTTTAGAATTTGTTATTCTAGTTTATTTCCAGCCTGTCAGCATTGAGGCTGGAAAGGTGGTCTACAAAGCATAAATGTTTCCAATCAAGGGGGAGTGTTTTGGCCAAATGAGATTTTTCTTGCTCTGTCTGGCTGTAAAAGAGCAGAGCAGGAATTCCTCAGTATAGTCACAAACCTGTCCCTCCCCTCCTAGCTAGGTCCCTTACAGCTTGGAGGTTGGAGCTCATTCGGGTGTTAGCACCAAACCTGACTCTCCTGTTGTTATTGTTTCTAATTTAACTACCAAACTGTTAAACTTTACAGTCCCGAACCCAGCCAGGGGGTGGGCGCTGCACTTTGAAGCCACCAAGTCAAAAGTGCTATTGGATGAAACTCTGCTCCACTGGACCATGAAATGGGTTTTCAAAGGGACAGAGAATGAGAGGCGTGTGAGCCGTGAGGAGAACCATCTCGCCAGAGTGGTAACATTCACAATGGGGCAACAAGAAGTAGAAGCATGTGATGGGAATCTGTCCAAGTCCCTCAGGGAGCTGAGCCAGATCATGGGCCAGAGAGCTCTTTGGGGATTAGCTGGGGAGCCTCTGTTTCCCCGTCTATAAAATTGCATCAAGACTGTCCATAATGAGAGACTTAGACCATTACACCTTTTTTTAGGGTGGCAGTTGGGCTCTATGTAGTGCTACAACTTGCACTCAGGGTGACCTTCTGAGTCCTTGTGTCCTCATCCAGGCCTGCCTACCTCACCGGGCTATCACGAGTAACCAAGGAAATGATGTGAACTGGGGGTGGGGGGGAGCCCTGATTTAAGTTGGGAAGATAAAGTCTATTTTCTTATTTTGTAAAAGTCTTAGTATAGGAGAAATCAAAAAACCTTTCAATCAAAGCCTTTCTCAGAAAACTAAGGTTTTTCCCACTCTCCCTCCCTGGTCTGGGCCAACTGTAGGAATCCTAGATGGATCAAAATCACAGTATGTAACGTACCAGAATCAAATCTTTGAATATGTGCTGTGCACATACATATGACTGTGAATACATAGAAAAGAAAGTTTTACAAGCAAACTCTTATCTATCAAGAAAATTTGTTCTTATTAGAAAGCTGTAAGGAGAGAGTAGTGGTGAGAGGGACAGCTTTAATGACTAGTTGTCTAGACCAAACCAATGAGCCCGTCCCCAGCTGGGCTGCTTCTGAGCACATCCATCACCTCCACTCAGCCTGTGCTCACTGCATACCACACTGTTTTATATGTTAAATTTAACTTGGCATCAGTTCAGACCTACTGGGCCCTCGTCACCAGGAAATCTTGAAACTATGTAAAACTCATCCATGAAATGCTGGTACTGGGAATGTACTGTACAAGTTGACTGTGGAGAAAACTTACTTGCAGTTGGGGTTTCAGTGAAGGGACATCAGCAAGAAAGAAAGCCCTTCCAGACAGCAAGCAGGACACTGATGGTCCAAAGCCAGGTTCAACGCTGCCCGGGCTTCTCCAACGAGGGTTCCAAGTTTTAGAAACTCGGCATGTCAGAGCCACCTTGTTTTAGAGATGGGAAACGGGGGCAGAGGCTGGAGAAGCGACCACATCCAAGGCCAATAGGTGGCAGAACCAAAGTGCTACCCTCTGATTTCAGGACACTTGTTGCTACAGATACTGACATCCTGAGAGCCATCAAGCCTTCAGTCTGGGGAACTTACAGAATAACACAGAAACATATCTTCCTTTGTCTCCGAGGGCGCAGAGCCTCCACGTCCTTAGGCACTTGCATGACAAACCAGGAAGTTCTGCCAGGGCCTTGGCTCTCAGAGAGTGGCAGCTCAGTGCCCTGGAAATCTGGATGCTAGTCCCGGTTCACACACTAATCCTTGTGTCTGATGCGCCTTGGCTCCAAACTAAAGCCCCTTTGTAACCCCAGGAAAAAGGAAGGGTACCAGAAATTAAGAAAAATGAAGCCAGCTTTCTCTTTTCAGGAGCGCCCCGAGGAGCACAGTGGTGGTGTCAGCTCCCGTATCTATTCAACGTCCACCTCTTCAGCTAAAGCGACGCGGTATGGAAACGAAAACCTGCACCTGTCTGCCCCAGGCTGACAATACCAAGCCCCAGGCTGTGTGTGTCCTGTGAATGCACATTTAATTAAGTCTCCAAAGCATTTTTCTGACTTCAAATGTCAACTCCAAATGACTCGTCCTTGAGTGTCTATAGACAACTTGTCTTATGTCCCTTCTGGTTATAATTAGCATTCTGAAAAGTACAGAGGTGTGTTCTCTCTCATGCTACAGATGTGGACACTGAGGCACAAAGGTCCTAGTTGCAGAGAAAAACCCAGAAGTGGAAATCAGTGAAGACCAAGACCAGGGCTCAGCAGCTGTTTCCAACACCAGCGCAGGGCAGGGACCCTGGCAAGGTGCCGCCAGCTTCCAGACCGTCCTATACTGGAATTTTACTAGAATGCTTGTTATGTCATCTGTGTCCTCTTTGATAATGATACCCTTCTGGAATGATATATACCTGGCACCTATCGTCCATCCCTCCCACTTCCTTAATGCATGCACGCATGCACACACACACGTGTATACATGCACACATACATACACACACGCACACACATGATCTGAGTGCTCCTACTCATTTTTCAGATTCAGCTGAAATACTGTTTTTTCAAAGCAGCCCTTCCTGACCACCGTCACACCCTTATAATAGTTCCCTCTGTCCTGTAGTCTCACACCATCGTCCTTTCTTTTTCAGCATCATCCAAGTGTGCAAACACCCATTCAATTATGACCATCTGATGAGTCTCCGGCCTCCTTGATGCCAGGGACCGTCCCTGGTTTTTAGCCTCCATTGTACCCTGAAGAAGCCTGCAGTGAAGTGCCAGCGGTCAGCAAAGGAACAAACAAATACTCACAAGTGCAGTTGTTCATCTCCCATTACTAGGGCTTTACAGGCTTATTTCAAACACACAGCAACTACCACCATCTGCCACCCCATCCTACTCTCCATTTATACCTGAGGTTTCCTGCACACCCCACATCAGGGTGCTTGTCATTCCTACAGCCCCGGTTCTCATGCCCAGATGCTGTGTCATGTGTATAAGACACCTTTCCTTGTAGCAGCCTGTATAGCCTATGGCTAGTAGGAGTGAGAGTTATAAGAAATACCTATAATGGAACACCTTGGTGAAAAGGGCATGGAGAGAGATTTGGTTCTAACAAACATGAGTGAGCTCATGAGATGAGAGCATTGGTGAATTGGCAGTCTCTACACCTGTGGTGGTGAGAGGCACGAGCTCAGCCTTACATTAGGCTGGAGGAGAAGGCAGTCAAGAGGCATGCGCATTCTGTCACGGATCTACTTACTCTGACTCTGTCTCCTCTCCTGCCTGCAGAACGCCAGCATGGTGTCTGTGCTGAAGATTACCAAGCTCTGCTAAAGACTAAGATCTATCTGTTCTAAGAAGACCTTTACTCTCTCTAAGATACTCTGTCTCTCTCTCTCCAGCTAAAGTAGATAGCCCTCAAGCACTTAAGAGAAATTGTTCCTGAGCAAGGTACCTTAGTGTTCCGTGTCCAGAACCTACCTAAGATGGGCCCGAGACCTGGCCAGTCCTGGGCTCTGACATTTCCTGAACGCTTCATAGAGTATTTAAGGCCCCTTCCTCCATTTACCGCAGCCTCCTGCACTCAGTGTCATAGTGTGCCAGGCCCAAGATCCCAAGTCTTTTATCTCCAGCTTCCCCATGAGGTGCTTAGATAATACTGAGTAAATCAAAGAACCAAGAGTTTCCACCCTGAGATGCTGAGCTTCCTGAGGGCAGGAGCCCTCTATTCCATTCTGGCACAGGGTCTGGCACATAGTAGGTACTCAACTCTGACATGACTCAAATGATGATGCAAGAAGGCAGAGTGATGTAGTGGGAACCATGTGAGCTTTGAAATCCTTCTGCTAGGCCTTCTGTGTGACCTTGGGAAAACAGCTTAACCTCTCTGAGCCTCAAGTCACCCCTGCCCCAGAGAATAATGCCAGTGCCCCAAGACGACTACAGCAGGGAGTCAATGGTGATGAGTCTGGCATTAGCCTGGCAGACTAAATCCAAATCAGTTCCTTTTCCTCCCTTCTTTCCTGAAGTCACACAGACTGGCCAGCCTCACTCCTCCCTCTACATCTTGGAAACCAAACAGTGGTAAAGGGATCAGAATCCAGAGTCCAGGAACCTTCCCCTTGTCCCCATGTGGCCAGCAGATGGCAATACCTATGCCCAGTGGCTTCTGCCCAAACCCTCTCCAACCGATGGAGGGGAAGGCGACAAGAATAGGCTCAGAGGATGACTCAACTGCAGTGACTAAGTGGAGGAGGTGGGGTGGTGGAAAGGGGGTGGGGGCCGCAGAGGAAATGAGTGAACACTGTATCTGATGGAAGATGGCTCCAAGATAAAGGGACTTGGGCCCTATGGGTTCCTGGCTCTGACATGGGCAGACCAACAGGCCTGAGGGCCTCCCGACTGCTCCCACCTCTCACCTTACTGTGATCTCCCTGCCTGCCCACAGAGCCTTGCAAAGGCGGTGCTGGGCACTCTCTGTCCTCTGGAGGCCTTCAACCCAGACACTGGGGCACATTTGATGCCACTCTAGGCTGGTTTTATAAAGTGTCCCATATCACTGAAATCAGTGCATATGGGTTTGAATCCTGACAGCCACCTGATTCCCAGCCTTGGCCTCTCTCCAAACCCCAGACTACCTTGCACACTGCCACCTTGATTTCCCTAAGCACTGCAGACACCGCAAGGTTAGATGGAGCACCTGCCGCCCTCCACCCACCCCACGCGGCTCTTCTCCTGCCTGGCCCGGGCCCATTGCCTATTCATCCCCTGATCACTGCAGTATCCTGAATTTCTCACAGCCTCCCGTCCTTCCCCAGTGCAGCGGCTCCAGCCAGGCCTCCATCATCGTACACTATACCTTTGCCTCTGGTATCTCCCCAGTCCATCTTCCAGACTGTGCACAGAGTGATGTACTCAAAACTCCAAACCTCGTTTCTAATCTTATCACTGTGCTTCACCCCCCTCAAGCCTTTCCCAGACTCTGCAGGGCAATCCTCGCTCCTCAGTCTGGGGGAACCCTCATGACCCAGCACCTCCTCACCTTCTGGCTTCTCCTCCTGACCCACTGCATAAACACACAGGTCAGAGACCCACCCGAGACTGCAGCCAGCCCTCCACATATCACATCATGCTCCTCCCACCTCTGGGTCTTTGAATACACCATTTCTTAAAAGTATATACTCCTCTGCTTTTGCCAAAATGGCATATCTTCCCAGATTTGGCTTAAATGTTATCTGTGCTGTGTGGCCCTCTCAATGCCCACTGGGTCACCTATTGTCATCGTGACTTCTTTAAGATTCTTGAAGGCAGTTCTTACCACAAAGTACCTACTCAAAAAATGTTTGTTAAATAAACAAAACATCAAAGACAGGCATGAAGTAATAACAAAGCCACGTTTCCCCTTCTGGCCTCCAGTATTTCCACCCATAAAATATGTATCTGCTCTGGGTACCTTACAACTGCAGCCAACTCAGATTTTATACTGCATCATCTTTCAAATATATGGGTCATACTCCTGCTGAGTTACTTTTCCCAAGGAGAGAGTAGGACTGTGGGTCCACCCACACTGCAAGAAGGCTGGTCTTAGAATCCTAAGCTGAAGTCACTAAACTGCTCAAAAGCCAGGGCTCCACCTAAGGACCCCAAAAGCCATGACACAGGCTACCTCAGGCCAGAACACTGGCCGTGTCTCCAGCACATCCCTGGGTACCATTCACCCAGATGAGTGCTCATTTGGAGACCCTCAGATGAAGCATTGTCACAGTCCTCAGGCAGGCACAGAGGGTGACACATCTATGGAGAGGAAGCTGCCCACACAGCCTCACCTCACCTAGGTCACCATCTCCATGACCCCTGCACCACCCAGCTCCACCCACACACTCACACACCCACGGGACACTGGGTTGTGCCTACAGATGTGGAGACCTACAGAGAGGATCACAGCGTCCTTCAGCAGGTGGCCTCTGGAGGCTAGCCTCCTCTGAGCTCAGTCCTCAGCAGGCTCACCCTGAACAGTTTCTGCCAGTAGGGCGGCATGAGAAGGCCTGAGTTATCTGTCCAGCTCCCCCGGGGAAAACTTCTTGCCTTCCCTGAGCCTCTGCTTTCCCATCTATAAGATGGGACTAGTGGCCCTGCCTCCTACCCGCCTCACATGGGTATCACCAGGACACATGGAACTGATGCCCACGATTGAGCCCTGTCAACACAGCACAGGGCAAATGCCTGGGGCTCACAGAACTAGTAATGTTGGCAGGCACCGGGTTCTGTCTCCACGGAACAGCATCCTTTTTGAATAAAAAGAAACAATTAAAACTCAAATCGTTATTGAGTTCATATTGTGTGAAACGGACTATCTCCAACCACAATTCTAAGTATTCTATAGCTGTATTAGATAGAGTATAATATGTAATAGTCTGAAGTCAAATGTTTCACATTCAAGATTTTAATATGCATGCGTGTTAGTACATTCCACATACTCTATGGAAATAGAAACAACGTTGTCATATATACAGACGTGTATGTATCTGTGTGCATTTGACATAAAAAATTTGCCTAAGAATCAGCAATGAAGTGTAATGAAGAAAAAAGTATAAGTTTTGGAATGAAATAGACATACCCAGACTCAAATCCTGACGATTCCATATTAGCGTTTTGACTAGAGACAAATTTTATTTATTTTATTTCACTTCCTTTTATTTATTTTATTTTATAGGATTTGTTATTGATATGTAATAGCTGCATATACTTTGGGGCTACATGTGACATTTTGATACCTGTATACAATGTATCATGAGCAAACCAGGGAAACTGGGCTATCCATCACCTCAAATGCCTATCTTTTCTTTGTGTTGGGAACATCACAATTCTAGCTGTTTGGAAGCATACAATAAAATACTAACTGCAATTCCTCTACTGTACTATCAAATAATAGAACTTATTTCTTCGAACTGTTTCGAGGAACACATTTTAAATTCACTGAATCCTCACTTTCTCCATTAAAAGCGGAAAGAACGAAACTTAGCTCACAGGTCTGCTAAATTACGTAAAATCATGCACATACAACATGGAACAGAGCGGGCTCAGGAACTGTCCCTGATGCCTGTTTTGTGCTCTCTGTCTCACCAGCCCCCTGTGTGACCTGGGCCAAGTGGCTCAGCCCCTTGAACATGTTTTCTCATCTGCAGAGTGAGAGAGATGGATTTGATGATTCCATGGATTCCTTCCAGCCCTGGGATGCCACAGTATCATATATCGAACATCTATTTTATGCCTGTACGTGGGTTTAAATCGCGAGTGCAGCCAAGGGGCGGCCCTCCTGCCTGGCGTTTGCTCCATTTCCAAAGCATTTCCTTTCCCTGAACGTGCCAGTTGCTGGCTCTCGTATTTTCAATACAGAGCCCATTGATGACCACAAAAAGGAATGTCCAGTGCAGCTGCGGGTCCACTTGAGCCCTCCGAGCGGGCACTCTCAAGCCCGCTCTGTCTGGGAGCTCTGTGTTTTCCGAGCCTGTTGTTGCAGCGATGTCTGGAATCCTCAACACCTGCACGCCAGCTTCCTGGGCATTTCCACTCCCTCCCCCGCCCCCTCCCAAATCTCCATTTGCATCTGAAATGCAGCTGCTCCGGCCCTGTAGAGGGGAGCCAAATGGACAGGACATCGCCTTGTTTGTCCTCCCTCCCCTGAGTCAAACCCAGTCTGAAGCTCCTCTGTGCGGGTCTTTTGTTGCTGCCTCATTATGTTTAAATGAGCCTCATCTGCAGAGGGATTTTTTTTTTTAATAAAATAAAATAAAACCACCACAAAAGACCAAAGCATATGACATCTGCTCTTTCCATGAACGCTTTTTTTGGGTCTTGAATTACACCAAAAAAGATTTTTGAAAAAAGTCAGAAAGAAAAAAAGACTGGGGCTGGCCTCATTTGTAGCATTCCTCCAAAAAAAAAAAAAAAAAAACCCGAAACAACCAAACAAAAAATGCAACAACCTTTGCACACGGGAGGCAAAGGTGGAATGTACAACAACAAAAGAAAACAGGAGGGAAAAGGAGAAAGAAAATAGACGCTTCCCCATTTCTCTGGCAATTTATTTGCCGTCATTCCCCTCCGGCCACATTCAGACACCACTGCTTCAGTGATCGCTTACTTTGAGAGAATGTTCAAATGTATATTTCCTGTGCCTATGTCACAGGGAAAACAGTTAACAACTCTTCAGCCAGTATTCCCAGCCTTCCCTAGTAATCTCTATGCTTATCAAGTACCGCAGGTGGGCCTGGCACAGGTGGTATCTGGAAAAGAATTTGAGCAACAGTGATCTGCATTCTGATAACCCCCAAATCTTCCTCTCCACCTTATCTCTCATCTACACACTAACCCCCCAACCTGGCTCACACACCGCACTCACTCACCACCTGTCTCCCTGCAGCACCTGCTTCTTGTCCTGTGTTCCCTTCTCACTAGATGGCACCCAGGGACCCAGCCAGATTCCTGGGTATCACTCTCAAATGCTCCTTCCTCCTCAAGCATCCCACAGCCAACCCACTGCCAAACCCTGTTAATGTTTCACCTAAACATCTCTTGACCCATTGTCCTCTTTTCTCCTTCTCTGTGGCCACTGGCCAAGGTCAGGCTACCTTTATCTCTTGCGGGTGGGTGTCTAGACATGTCCCGCCCAGCAGCCAACCTTGCTGATTATGATTGCTTCAAAGTCCTTCTTGATTATTAGAGCCTAATGCCTCAATTTAGCTTCCCAGATGTTCAGGAACTGGCTCCTGTCACCCTTTCTGACTAATCCCCACTCTCTAACCCTTACTCTAGCCCAACCAAATTCCCTTCAGTCCTCTATCTACCTGGCTCCATGCTCTTTCACTCGGAGCCTTGGCCCAGGCTGGTTTCTTTACCTGGAACACTCCTGTGACTCTATCTAAATGGCCTCTACTCCCACTCAGATCTCAGTTTAAATGCCACTCCTCCACGAAGTCCTCCCTGACCTCCTGTCCCTCATATCTCTCCCCTGGGTTAGGTGCCCACTGTGCTGTAAGCTCTCACCTCTCAGAGATCTTGTCAACTTACTACTATTGCTTATTTCATATCCCGTCTTCTCTGCTGAAGAGTTAATGATAGCAGGTTTAGTGTCTGTCTGGTTCTCTGTAATACTAGCATGAGACCAGTGCCTCAACTGACAAACCCCATTGCTCCTTCTCCTTTGATATAAAGACCACTTTTAGCAAAAAGCAGGATACCATAATTTTGAACGGGAATTCTTCCTCTGGGTTTTTAGGTGTATTTCAAATTAGCCAGTAAATCTTGACTAAGAAACTCATCCACAGCTTCAATTTCATTTCCAGGTTTCAGGCCCAGGCCAGTCAAACTCTGGTGCAAATTCCAGAGATGAGATACTTTCAGGCACAAAATAAACTTCATAAAGGGAGCTCCCTACCTCTGGGTTGAGGCCTCTAAGACCGTTCCCACCTGAAGCTTTCCTCCTTCATTGTCTCCAATGTCTGGAAGTCTCCAGTGGAAGCACATGGCAGAGAACGGGAGGCAGGGCCAGGGAGCCTGCTGGCACTGATGTTGATCACGTACATGCCTGCCTCCCCCGCACTGATATTTAATATAACCTCTTCCAACAATTTTGTCAAGTAGACACCACCTTCCTCCATTTACCAATATGAAAAGTGTGGCACAGGCAGGTCAAGGGACTGCTGTGGTCACACTGCTGTCAATGGCAGAGCTGACACACGCACTCAGGTCCTCCAACTTAGTTGGCCAACTTTCTGATTCTAGGCTGGCACCTTTCGAGGAGTGGAAATCCTAAATGAGGAGCCGGACACAGGTCTAGAAGCTGTCTCAGAAGTTGGGAAACTTAACAGTGTTCTGTAGCTGATACATGGGAAGAAAAAAAGGCAGCAGGACCGAACTAGTTCTGTTGGAAGGCACACAGAAATGGAGAGAAACAGCTGGAAAATGAGGAGGTTCTCTCACCTTTTTCGAATGTTACCAACTCAGTCATGGCTCCCAAGCAGGCATCGTATTCTCCTAGGCAGATCCTCAATCTCTTATGAATATCTTTCCATATTCCCCCATTCTTGAGGGTCATATACCCTACTACGAAGGGAACTGGCTTGAAAAAAAAAATTTGTGATTGAGACCCAGTCCTTTATCTCTTGGCCAACATAATAAAAATTTGTGATCGAGACCCAGTCCTTTATCTCTTGGCCAACATAATAAACTTAAAGGTCTCTTTTGAAGGTAGATTTGCCAGTAGTCACATGGCGTCTACTTGTTTCCGTCTGGTCATTTCACTTTCTTTCTATGGTTTTTTTTTCTTGTGGAAGAAAAATATAGATAGAGCAAAAATAAAGATAGAGCGTGTTTCCCAAAACAGAAAACTGGATGGTTCAACCAAGGACGCTCTGGGTCAACATGATTTCTAGTTATGAATGAGGGAGACTGAATTTATCATGACACGCCCTTCACATATTGGAATTTTAAAATCTATCACACATACAGAGCTGAGATGGAAAACCTGGTGAGAGGTCAATACCCCTAAAGGATTGATTGTCTAACCTCAACCCACGCTTCCAATAACCTGGTGGTTTAACTATAAGTGATACCCTTCTCCCATCCTGCGTGGAATCGCATGGATTCTAGAGTGACCAAAGACATATTCAGAGACGTGAAAAGGGTAGATTAGTAATCAGTTGACTCAGTTGAGTGATGAGTATCAGACATTGTCAAAGTATTGTGACACGTGATTCAATTTACTTTTAAGATTAGTATTTTCAACCTCCATTTTAGAGAGAAATCAAAGCTTAGGGCTATCCACTGGCTTTTCTGAAGACATGCAGCTGCTTTTGGTTCTTTTACCCTTTTTATTCTCACCTGTCAGGTTCCTCTGCCTACTCTGGAGAAATTCTTAGGCTGGGAAAAAAATCAGAGCCAGGGTTCCGAGAGAACACAGCCGGAGAAATTCCAGGCTCTGTCACCTCAAGGCTTGTAGGGAGGAAGCAAAGAGAAAACTGAGCAGAAGATAGGGGGCCTGGGGCCGGAGCCCTTTGAGAAAGAATTTCTGGAGAAGAGTGGAGTTTTGCACTTCATTATCTTCTCTGACCATTGTTGAGTATCTCTCCAGGGTTATTTAGACAACATGAAACTTCTAAAGAAAAGGCCGATGGGGAGGGTTGAGTCTTCAGCTGTTGACTTAGTTATTCTTTATGATTTACCTGGATGGTTAAAGGCAGAAACAGTGACTAACTGGACTAAAGAAGAGCAGCAGCAGTGGTGCGGCAGCCCTTTGTGTTCTTCATGGGTTGACAAACAGGGACCGTGTAGAATCCCCGTTACATGAGCTGGTGAACTTTGAACAGCGGGGAAAAGGTAAAAACAAAAAAACGCTCTGTCTCACATTCCTTCCATATCCGATTGTTATCCCAACATCTCAAAGTTCAATCAATGCAAAACAAATATCAAAACAAATTCCATAGCTACATGTAGAGTAACAGAATAATGATGACAAGGTGATTTCCACATGATGGCTAAGGAATTGCAAGTATTATGAAAGTCAGTGGGCTGCCCACTCTTTGTTTCAATACCTATTAATTAAGCTCTTCCTATACCCCCATAACAGGACACCATGGCAAACAAAGCAGACATAAACATAGAGCTTATCGACCAGCAAGTAAACAGACAGTAAGTAAAAATTAAGCACAGAAATACGTCTAAAATTACAAATCCTAGTACATGATGAGAAAATGAGTATAGGGTACTGTCAGGAAACATAACAGAAGAAATGCATAGTTTACCTTGATAGGTCCAGGAAGGCCTGTCTGATGAGATGACTCTTGTGCTGTGACCCAGAAAGGGAGCAGAGGGGCCTGCAGGTAGCGGGGACAGCCTGGATGAAGGCCCTGAGACCAGAAAGCAGGTGGTCAGCATAGCAAGGGCACAGGGCAAAATAAGTCATGGAGACTTAAGTCATGAGCAGACTATGCAGGGCCTTCTAAGCCACTTCAAGACTTTGAACTTGGGAAGCCATTAGTGGGTTTTAAACAGGGAAGAGACGTGAGCTGATTGCTCATTTAAAAAAAATTTATCACACTAATTGTGAAAAAATGGATAAAAATGGATTGGATAAGGATGGGAAACTATTGCTGAAGGGATAAAAGATAATGAATAAAACCCAGGAAAGCGTAGATCCTAGTTATCTTGATTCACATCTCCCCAAACCTGTTTTTCTTTTAAAAAAAAAATTACTAATGATTTATAGTCATTTGTCTAAACAGACTCATGTTTTTCGAAGTATCTTATCAACTAAGATGACCCAAACTCATCAGGGGTTGCTTCAGGGCAATGCAATTTCTAGATGGCATTCCTGGCTGTCATCTTCTACTTTCAAGGTTTTCCAAGAACGGTGGTTGAGAGGGGTAGTCAGAACTGGGGGATAAATAAGTGTATAGGTCATTTGCATCTGATTCTCCTACCCGGCCCCAACCTCATTACACGCCAGCAGCAACAAATGTCAGTGGCAGGAAGTACACAACAAGAAGAATTAACCTCACACACATACAGCTGGTTTTACGTGGGTGAGGGGAGGTAGCCAGCCTTCTTACCTTTTTAACCAATAGGCTCTCATGTCAGTCATCAAAACAACAGGCTTTCAGTCAGTTGACCTTTCATGAGAGAGGGTTTTGTGGGGAGGAGAGAGAGAAAGGAGAGGGGGGAAAAAAACTGGGGCTTCGTATCATTTGTCATTCTATTGTTGAACACTGAATTAGTCTTATGTTGCAGACACATTAATTTGATTAAGATACAATCCATGGGTAATTCAGGCATATAAAGTACTCTTGCTTAATTGCAAAATTAACAATAGGACAGCATAAAATATTACCAACCTGGAGCTGATCTGAGACTCATGGGTTTCCCCACACACATACTCTCAGTTCATTTTCTCATCTAAAATTGTTTTTGACACTTGGTTAAAGGAAAAACCTTGGCTAAGGAAACAATACGTGGCACGCCAGCATTCAGCTCTCCAGGCTTTGAAGAGCTCATGCTCACTCAGAACAGGAAACGCTGGTAGACGCGTCTTACACAAATGATCCAAGACTCCCTTCACCTGCAGAGTGCTCAGAACCATCCCATGACTCACTCACTGCAGGAAGCCATCACTGCCTTGAGAAATCCACTCTGAAACCCGAAGGCTGAGACCCAAGTTTCCATCTCTATTATGTAACTCCTTATCTACTATTGTCTTTCTTTTTAGGATCAGCCCTGATTTTCAGGCCCTGCAACAACTGTTAGTCAATTACATTCCAGGCATTGTGTTAAGTGATGAGAACATAAAAAGACCCGATCCAGGCTGGCACTTGTAGCTCAGCCTCTAGGGTGTCAGCCACACATACTGGAGCTGGTGGGTTCTAACCCAGCCTGGGCCTGCCAAACAACAATGACAACTACCAGAACAACAAAAAAATAGCCGGGTGTTGTGGCAGGCACCTGTGGTCCCAGCTACTTGGGAGGCTGAGGCACGAGAATCACTTAAGCCCAAGAGTTTGAGGTTGCTGTGAGCTGTGACAGCACTGCACTCTACCAAAGGGGACATAGTGAGACTCTGTCTCAAAAAAAAAAAGAAAGAAAGAAAGAAAGAAAGAAAAAGACCTGATCCTGATGTCAATGAGCTTTTCCTCTAGTTGGCCACTGGGTTCTCTACCTTCTTTGGCTCCACAGGAAACAGGACGGCCTGGTGCCTGGTGATATATCACAAGGAAAGCACTACAGGGACATACGTCTGAGAGAAAATTAATCTGAGAGCAGGTGTGATTGAAGTTGGCCTTAATTTATTAAGGAAGAGTTGGCCATTCAAAGAAGGGAGGGAACAACTATTCCCAGGCAGAGAGAGCAGCCTGAATCAAGGCAAGGACGGGCAGGTATGGGAGGGGCATTATTTGGAGGTGGCAAGAAGTAGCCAGGTGCATTTCCTCATCTTGAGAGAAAGTATCAGTGGCCAAATACACACTTCAAATCTGAGAGAGTCACATACTTGTCCCAATAATGAGGAAGAAGGAATTATGGGCTGTTATTCGGGACACCCGTTGCTCCTGTATCCAGCACACTGGGTGACCTTGAGCTGGTCATTTCACCTTCCTGCATCTCAGTATCCTCATCTGCAAAATACAAATAAGATCCCTTTCCCATCCACTTCAGAAGTCCTTTGGAGGGACAAGTGGGATAATGTCCATTATAATTAGCTCAACCCAGTTGGAGACATGTCTAGCTTAAAATCATTTTTATGAGAATATAAAGCACTGGTATTAAATTGAAGATGTTATTAGTATTATTTTAAGTTGGAATTGGTGTGATACATTCAGGGACTATTTTAGTCTTAAACCAAAACTAAAATATTTCCACTGTAAGCTTCTGCCAACGCCCAGACAGATGCGTTAGCCACTTCAGTGGCTGAAGTTCAGGGGAACATGACCAAAGCTAGGTTGGACATGCCATTAAATATATATGGATTTTATATTTCTTTGGATTTTAATCCATTATTCTATTCACTTAACACATAAGGAAAGCTGGCTCAGGAGGGATATTCAATGTGAAAAATAGACCTGAGCATCAAAACCACTTATTCTCTACCCTTGCAAATGACCTTGACTATCATTATACCAAAAGGTTTGCTATCTGAGAATTTCTCAGGGCTTCCAGTCACATGAAAAACAGGTAAAATTTGGCTCAGAAAAGAAGATTTTGCAGTCATCTCTGACATTTCTTTCAGCCCTAATTCTTCTCAGGCATCCTGTGACATGGCCCTGCAGTCAAACCCCAGAAGACTAAGCCATTTGTGAGAGATATGCCAGTGTCCAGGCGATCCTGCCCATGACTCAAGACTGGTGTTTACATTCTGGCTAGGAATGTAGACTATACATTCCCTAGACAGTTTGTGAGATGAGACGGGGCATTTCTAGAAGGGCTTTACTCTGGAACCCTTCGTAATTTGGGACCAATCGAGGAGTGAGAGAAACAAGTGCATCGCTATTTTGAAGGGAAGATTTAGCATTGTCTGACACCTGAGATCACAAGATGATGAAAATAAGAAAATGCCAGACAGTTCTTGCTCCTCTTGCGCCTTACATCTGAGGGGCTTAAAACATTTATAGACACAGATGTATATTTTTTATCATCAGCAAGGTACTTTATCTTCTGAACTTTAAAGGCTCCCCTGCCCTCTTTTTTAAGGGATAGAGCAGACCAAGTCTGCTGTGATCATTGCTCAGAGCCAGAGCCAGAGCAGGCCTTGACATTTGTTCCACCCATCTCAGATGGCGGTTCCACCTCTTTGTTCTCTTTCTACTACATGGAGAAAAATAGACTGGTCCACTTGGATGCCCGGAGGCCCAGGCGGATGTGTCAGCTCTGCTCTGTGCCCTGCAGCAAACTCATTTAAGTTTCTGGCTTTGGGTCTCTTTTCACCATTATCCTCAACAGGTAGACATGACCTATAATACCCCTTCCTGTTCTGATGCCTTGTAAAAGTAGGATTCCCCAGACTGAGCTCTATTCAGTTAGCAAGGCCCAAAAGCCAGGAAGAAAATTATAGCTGGTGCCTCTTTTGCCTCACCTCTAAAATGAGGATAAGACTTACTTTGCAGAGTTATTGCAAGGATCAGATAAAATATAGGTGTCCATGAAGTTCATGTGCAATTTTCTAGGATATGCCAAGCTGCTGGCACAGTGCTTGGTACTCCCGCAGCAAGTAGGTGCCCTGTAAATGTCATTTTAAACCAAGACAAAAACATTTCCACTGTAAGCTTCTGCCAGACTGATCTTTTTTCATTCTGGTTCTAGACATCTTTGTGGCTTTAGCATACAGTCCCCGACTAACTGCTGATCACTGTGGATTCTAAGTCCAGTCATCGGAACTATCTTTTAGGCCTTTCTATTCCATCCTGTAAAACTTTCTTAGAGGCTGGAACCTGTGCCTCTAAGCACCAGTTTCCTCCAGGTGTCTTTGAATGACCCCAAGGAAGGCTCTTCCTAAGAACAACTATTTCTTCCATTGTGCTCAAGCCCCCAAATTCTTTCTCCACTCTGGCATCTGAAGCCCTGAGTCAGCAGCATGACATCCCTCTGTGTCTGCTTTGACCAGTTGCCATCCTCCGAGGGTGACAAGCACTTGAGAACTTAGGTCTTCATCAGAAGCTGTGATGTCATGGCAGGCACAGCGCAGGCTGGAAGCCCTAGAAATCTGTCTTACTTGCTCAGACTCCCCATCCCCTGCAGAACCTAGAAAAAAGTCACAGAATTCAATTTGCTTTTTCCTCTTTAATGAGGTCGAACATTCTTAAGGAATGAAAAGCGCAGCCCCAGCCTAGCTTTTAATTAGCTCCTGGAGCCCTTGTTTCAGACTAGCCTGGTTCCCAAAGCTATTCTCTCTCTGCTCTGAATGAGATGGAAATTCAATTGCGTTTCACTTTGTCAACCCCCAATAAAATGTTCCTCTGGCCCCCAAAGGTCACATGAGGAGAGACACTGAGTAGCCAGACACTGCACTTATTGACCCCTGCAGGACACCAAAAGCTAAAGGGGGCAGTTAAAAGAGCTCTGGTTTGGACCAAATTTGTTGTTGATTTTGACAACCCACTGTGTGAACTTGGGCCAGTTTCTTCACGTGTACAATGGAAAAACAATATGGACTTTAGAACCAAATAGGCCTGGGATCAAATCCTGCCTTCCCATCTGAGTGCCCAGCAAGTGAGCTGAGCGCGCAGTTTCCGGCCCCTCATTTGCAATACATTTATTGGTGTCTACCTGGTAGGATGACAGAAGGGACCAAATGAGATATTGTGTGTTAAACACGATGTCCTGAACACCAATAGGCACTCAGAAAACATGATCCCTCCACCTCCCTCGCATCTGAAAAACAGAGTCAATCCCCACCCCACCCCCACTCTGCTTGTTTCAAGCTAGGCTGAAGTAAAGACCCAAAGAGATAATGTGATTCAAAGGTTAGGAGCCTAAATTGTGTAGTTGGAGGCCAGGGTTCAAATCCCAGTCCTGCTCTCTCCTGGCTGTGTCCAAAGCCTCTTGGTTTCTTTGCACTGAGAGTGGGGATAATATCAGTAGCTCGTGCATGGGATTACCGTAAGGACTAAATGAGAGTGTGTATAAAAAGCCTAGGGCCTGGCCCGTGGTGAGTAGGCCATAAATTATCAGCTCAACATCAGAGAGTGCATTGTAAAATTTAAAAATCCTCTACGATGTCCATCTCCATTCCTTTTTGGAAAGAATATGCCAATGTTACCAGTGCTTATGTAAATGTAAGTGGTTATTATTTATGTAGGAGAGCATTACTGGGTATTATGCAGGAAGAGCAAAAGAACAACATAGAGGAAGAAAAAAATTTACGATGGGCTCCAGAGGGGAAAGAAGAGAAAATAACCTCATGCCCAGCAACATAAAAGCAGCCCCAGTCACCTCCGCGGCTCCGACTGTGAAGAATTATATCTATCGTCTTCTCTGAAGAAAGGAAAAAGGAAGGGAAAGGAATGGAAAAGAATAGAACTTCAGTCTATTTCCTCTACAATTAATCTTAAGGCTGCATTTATCAAACAGAGTATTACTGAACACCGCCCCAGGAGAGATGCAAGGACACAGGGGGCCTGGCTCTGCCCTCCGGGGATGGGAAGTCTAAGGAGACCCTTACAACAAGTACATAAATAACTAATTCAAGGTAGAAAGTGGAGTGTCATGAATCATTATCATCATCATTATTAGAAGTCGTTTGCATGGGGTTCCCTCCTTTATTATACCATCTCTTATTCCAAAAAGAATTTTAGACAATTTAGAACCTAAAAAAGAAGCTATATGCTGAGGTTTAAGAAAACAGAACTGGAAATTTAGATTAAAGTAAAAAGACATGGCAGAGGCTAAAATAATTGTTGGACTGAGCATCCCTGAGTTTCCTGGAAGTCAGGGGAAAGTGGGAAATACATTACTGTAATTTAATATTTCTTATACATTGATGATCTCTTCAGCAATAAGCAATCCAGGAATGTATGTGTTCCAAGCGTGTATGTCTGTGGAATATTAAGACATATCGGTAAGCACTGATAATTATCAATATTTAAGGTGATTTAAAAAAAAATAAGCAGTATGAAGGGCTGAAAAAGTGCATACATACGCTAAAAGCTGAATGATGTTCATATTATTATGCTGGCCCCACTGATTTTATTTTCAATGAGATTTCAGCACTCCAGAGGACTGGGATCTGTCACAGGGGTCTTTTGGGCAAATTGCTGCTGTTCTCAAGTCGTCTCCCTTTAGGCAGGTCAACGGGAGTGAGTAGAATCAGCCAATTGCACGAAGAATCAAAGGCACTGGTGAGGGTACCTACTTCTCAAACTTACCATGAATTTTGCATGCCACCAACTAAGGAAGTGACATCTTTAAGATCCTGGGCTTGGGTGGGCTTTGGTGAAGACCAGCTGCCATTGTTTTTGGCTGGTTCTAGGCCTATTGTGGTGTCTCTTATAAATCTAGGGGAACTTGGATTGTAAAGCCTGTTTTAGAGACCATGTTTTACCTTTTGAAAATGTAATTATTAAAATGTTCATAAGTTTGATTGAGGAAAAGAGTTTAAAAAATAAATAAATAATAAATAAACAGACATCAAAAGGCAAGCCGGCAAGGTATAGGAGAAGGCGCTGAACTAAAGGAAAGGAAAGGAACTGGAGGGTGAGGCGGAACGAGGCAGGGATGGCCAGAGGTCGGGGCAGCTGACCATTTCTCCACTCTAGGCCTTGCTGTGCCCCTGTGAGGGGGTTCCCAGCTTGGGCCCAGTTGAGAGCCAGCCTTGGTCAGGGAGAGGGCTGGACAGAACCTGGTAACACGTGCCAGCCAATACCGCACACATCTGTTTGATTTGGCAGGCTCACTAGCCAGCTGCTGGCACAGAATCAGAAGGGGCAGGTGGGAGTGTCGGGGGAGGAGAAAGAAAGTGCGAGGGGATTAGGCACAGTTGTTCTAAAAAGGAGGGAGAGGAGGATGTCAGGAGGAATGAAGCCGATAGAGGCCCCAAGGGCAAGCAAGGGCAGGAAGCCACAGCTGTGGTGGTAGGCCGAGGTACTCATCACCCTCTGTAGCAGGTGAAGGTCCTGAGTCAAAGTGCTGAGACCCCAGGGCTGTGGCTTCAGGAGACATTCAGGCCCTGGGCCAAGTTTGGGCAAAGTGTCCAGAGTCCTTTCTCACTCCCACTTTTGACTCATCTACCATCCCCTAAGAGTGGGCCTTTTAGGGATTGTAAAGTAGCTACCAGGTTGCCTCCCTCTTTTTCGTACAAGATTAAACATCTTATTTCCTGCTACAAATAATGTTTGTTTGTTTTCTTTCTAAGCTCATAGATACTTTCTCTAAGCTATTAAGATCCCCCCAACACTCTGGAGCAGTGATTTTCAGCCAGTGTGTCTCTGTACACGGGCTGTGCCATTGAGAGGATCTTAGATACACTGCAAAAATTGTTAAAGATCATTATTTAAATTATTTTCAAAAGAAGTTCAAAGCACAGTGTCTTCTTATTTTTATTTTTTTTGATCAACATAATTTACATATGATGCAAAAGTTTAACTATAGGTTCAAGTGTGCCGTGAGATAAAAAAGGGTAAGAAATACTGATCTGGGCTCGGCGCCTGTGGCTCAAGTGGCTAAGGCGCCAGCTACATACACCTAAGGTGATGGGTTTGAATCCAACCCCAGCCCGCCAAACAACAATGACAGCTGCAACCAAAAAAAAATAGCCGGGCATTGTGGTGGGCGCCTGTGGTCCCAGATACTTGGGAGGCTGAGGCAGGAGACTTGCTTGAGCCCAGGAGTTGGAGATTGCTGTGAGTGTGATGCCATAGCACTCTACCCAGGGGAACAGCTTGAGGCTCCGTCTCAAAAAAAAAAAAAAAAAAGAAAGAAAGAAAGAAAATACTGATCTGCAGAGAATGTTGGAAGGAATAAGCTTGCCCACTTAAGAGAGGACTCAGGAGGTATAAGCAGTATTCCTGAAGCCACCTGGCTGAGCCCGTGGAAGAACAATTGGGGCAAATGATGAATCTTCTGCCCCCAAATTTTCTCTAGTCCAACCTTGCAACCTTGTGCCAGGATGTTGAGTTAGTGAGTGGTGAATGTCCACACCAGGGGACAGCCATATTATTATGTTATCTCAGTGTGAAACCCTACACAGCCATCCGCTTGATGCTCCCCATTTATTCAACACTGCATGCCAGAAATCACGCTGGCTCTTCAAGTAGCTCCCCTGGCCCACCATCCGGGTGGTCCCCTTCTAGGTCTGTATTCAGCTGATTCTTTCTGCTGAAAAGAGAATTAATTCACATGATTTCTACACACTTGAAAATCTCACAAGTTCATCACCTCTGCTTCTCTTCCCACTGCTGGCATTATAGGTAACAAAATAGGAAGAATGCCACGTGGCCGCTAAGATCAATTATTGGTCCACTCGCCAGAATGGCCAGGTCTGTTTACTCTAGGACAAGCTCAGTACCCTAAGGATCAAAAATCACATGGCATGGAATTATCAACATTAAACCTAACAAAACAAAACAGCAACGAAAAAGACAATTTGGTAAGGTCTGCCCTTAATAACCTAATTTCAGGTTCTGAAGAGTGTCCAAGGTTCAACTCTCACCTCTGCCATTTATATATAAGAGGGGTTACCTTTCCTCAGTATGACTTAAAATGAAGCTATTAATACATCCTAAGCTCATAAAGTTGTGGTAACAAAAGAATCCACCAACATAATGTAAGTGGCACAGATTTCAGCTGCAAGCACCCAAGAATGAAAAGCGAGGTTCGTCCTTCCTAGACGGGGCCTCTACAGTCACAGCGTCTCCCTTCAATCTCTCATTGTGTTTTTTTCCCTTCAAAAATATTCTAACTCCCCGCCTTGTGCCATTGCAATTCTGCACACAGAATCTGAAAGTTAGGAGATAGAATTAAATTCTGCTACTCAAAAAAAGAGGTTCAGAAACATAAGCTATCTGCAGATAGCAAATACCATGAAAGTTAAATGGGATTTTTTTAGTGACATATTAACATTGGCTTCCCTTTCAAGCCAGCTTCACATTCCCGGGAGGCCTTTCAAGCTCCTCCTAGTCCTGGGCCTTGATCCTCCACCTGGAAGGTGGTTTTACTCCAGTTTCCTTCACCGTGATTCCCAGGCTCCCTCTCACCTTTTTCATCTCATCCTTAGGCTGTCAGTCCTCTCCGAGTTCCCACACTGGACATTCCTCTCCCAGCACCAATTCACCAGGACCTGCCTCTGTACCGAACATGCCTTCTGCTGCACACAGGTGCACCACAGCCCCTGCTCTGCCTGGAATAATGTTAGGTCAGAAGCAATTTAAATTAAGAACATATTTGCGTTTCCAATTACCTTCCCTAGGCTGCGTTACAGTTTTGAAGTACTGTGGACACCACACTGATATAAAACACAGACATCCATAGTCGTCCAACAGGAGGTCCTTCCTCAGATGCCCCGATGGACCTGACAAGGACTCCCTCAGGAATGCTGTGACCGTTTGACACCTGGAGAATTCTCAGTGCAATGCCAGGCTCTCTCTAGGACTGAGGGCCTTTGCCATCTTCATTCAGGGGGAGGCAGGGCATTTCAGGGTCAGGTGACCCAAGAGCAAGTCCATCCCTTCTGACCTGACACTCTGGGTCCCAGTGACTTGTCTCTGATCCTGATTCTCTGATTTCATAATCCACCCAGTGCCCTCATTCCTACAAAACTGTCAGCCCCTCTGGAGTTCAAGTGCACCATGAGCAGCTGCTTGGCCTGCCCGTCTCAGAACAGACCTTGCTCCTAGCCCCCCACGTAAGCCTGATGGTGGAGTGGAAACAATTCCAGGCTTAAATTCTTACTCCACTACTTCTTACATGAACACTTAATCTCTTGGGGCCTCAATTTCTTCATCCATAAAATAGGAATAAAAATAGCCATCAGAGATGCTGTGAGAGTTAGTGACATGCAGAAACTGCTGGACACACAGTAGTGCTCAGTGAGCAGCAGCTGGTTTTCTTAGGACAACCATTGATTACAGCTGTCTCGATGTGCTGCGGACACTTCCTGCACCCACATCTCCCACCGTCCAGCTCTGCCTGCTCCTCAGAGTGCATTTCTTGCATCGGCAGCCTGACTGCAGGCTGGTGGCGTGCTGGTCCAAGAGCTGGTCCTTGGTACCTCCTCCGACTCCGCGTTCAATGACCGCCATATTAATAGCTTGAAATCGGCTACGGTGGCTGCATCACACAGAAATTAGCAAACACCATCCATCGGGGCTTTCCTGCCTATACCCCACCCCAGCCTCCTGAGTCATTTGTTAAACATTTTCATGCATATTCGTGGAGAACATTTGATTTTTTCTATACCTTCTCTAAGCCTGATCATCTGAACTGAACGCTCAAGTGAAACCCTTTTTTTTTTTGGCCAGGGCTGGGCTTGAACGCACCACCTCTGTATGGTGCCGGTGCCCTACTGCTTTGAGCCACAGGCACCACCCAAGTGAAGCCCTTCTAAGGGAAGAGCTCAGAACTTTTCTTGCATACACAGGCTGGCCCTACGTTCCAGTAAGCCTGCAGCTAGAGCCATGCCAAGGGACAGAGCAGCCCTCTGCTTAGGAATGGAAACATTACACCAGGAAACAAAAATGTCTACCGAATATACATTAACCCCAGGATTAACCCTACCACTAATGAGATCGGCTCAGCACAAGCCAAGTGCTTTCTTCCTGCTGGGCTCCCTCGTGGTGGTGCGAATGGAGGGCCAAGCCTTCACCTGCGCTTGCCAATGGAAACCTCCCAGACCCTGAACGGCAGGTTCTGAAACTCACGAGTGTGCTAAGGGATGAGCATTTTGAGGATTCCAGCTGGTGTCCCCCCGAGGTCCCCTGTGATGTTTAATTAAGGTTTTGCTGTCTCTAGGACCACGCGTGTGGTGTTCACTTTGTACTCAGCCACACTCACCTTTCCAACCCCCCTTGAAGAAAGACTTCATTAAGCAAATGAGTGTGAGTGTGTGTGGTGGGCAGGAGGAGGGCTGCCACACGTTCTCACGGACATAGAGGGCAAGACGTCACCTGCTGTCATGGAATCTGTCTGCAGTGGATGTTGTGAATCTCCTTGAAGCAATGTTTTCTTTCTGACTGCACTTCAAAGGATGCCCCACCTGGGAAACACCCTGGGAAACACCCTGTCCTTGCCCTTTTCATGCAAACGATCTGCACATTCTACCCATTTTCCTCCCTTCACAATCAGACTGCCTACAGGCTGCAAAGCATCTATCACCACCCCACACAGCCCCACACCCCTAGACCTCAACTCATCCCCCCTAAAATTGGCACCAAGTGCATGCGTCTACTTCAATACTTTTTTGTGTGTCCCAAGACAGAGTGTCACTCTGTTCACTCTGTTACTCAGGCTAGAGTGCTTTGGCATCATAGCTCACAGCAACCTCAAACTCTTGGGCTCAGGTGATTTCTCCTGCCTCAGCTAGGACTACAGGCACCTGCCACAATGCCCAGCTGGTTTTTCTACTTTTAGTGGAGATGGGGTCTGGCGCTTGCTCAGGCTGCTCTTAAATGCCTGACCTCAAGTGGTCCTCCCACCTTGGCCTCCCAGTGTGTTACGATTACGGGCATGAGCCACAATGCCCGGCTGATTCAGATGCTCTTCGAGGTCATCTTCATACTGATAACAACAAAATGAAGAATGTAAGCAAGGGTCAAAAGTTCCAGGATTGTCCCCACCATTTTCCTTACCTAGACCTTTGGCCCCTAAAATGTGAAATGCAAGACCCTCACTTTGACAACCCTTTTCTGTCCCGTCTCTTGCCTTCAGACAATGTTTCTGGTATCAACAGGTATCACCAATGTGCTCCTAATGGCAGATGTGAAGCAGTCAGGACCTGAACAGGGCATCTCACAACTTACAAATCATTCTCTCATCCGTTACAGTGGTGAACCTCAGAACTGCCTGTGCCCCAGGCGTCCGTGTGACTACCATCCTTCAAATGAGCTAAGGAGACAGCCGTCTCTTACCAGGCAGCTAAGTGCCTGGTAGGGGCCTGAGCACAGCCTCCCCCCCCGACATACTTCTTCTCCCTGTGTATTTGGCTTTGCCAAGGACATACTGGGGCTGTGCACAGATTATGGGAGACCCTCAGAAAGAATCTGATTCAAGACACTTTTTTCAAGAAGAGGATCTCAAAGTGTGTTTTAACTTCTTTTTATTAATTTTTGACTCCTTTTTATTAATAAAAACCACACACCCTTTTCCCCCCTAGCAACGGCTTCATTCCTGGCTGATGACCAGATCTCTCCTCCCAGGGTGACACAGTGAAGCCAAAGTGCCTCAGACTGGACACCCAGATGACCTCTCTCTGTACTTCTAAAATCTAGGTTTGAGCCAGGTCTGGATTATACATACTTGCTTTTTACACCTTACTCCCAAATCATCAAAGACACATGTGCTTCAAGGCACAGACCTTCAGACTTCCTCCATTTCTCCTCTTACCTTTCAAGTGAGAATTAACACCAGAGCATTTGGGTTCTTACACAATGCCTGCTCCTTACTCCGTGTAGTCATAGAACAGAGTTTATTCTGGAATATTTGCCAAGTTAGGCTCATCAGCAACTCATACTGACCTCTATAATTAGACAGCATTCTCTCCTTGTATGACAGGTGTCTCCTTGAGTGTGTTGATGTCAAATAAGAGAATGGAGAGGACCAGTGGGCTGTGTAGTGCTGAGCTTAAGAGGTCATGTCATTAATCAATTAGACAGGAGATTAATTTATTCATTCACTTACTAATCACTTAACCTGAACTCCTGTAGTACTTGAGATCCAGTAGCATATACTTGTTAAGAGTGCACCATCCATACCTTCCAACTAGGTGAATAGGCCCTTCAGAGGAACCTGTCTCAGCTTGCCATCACTGTCCTACGACTCTGGGCAACTCACTTCACCTCTCTGGGCCTCAGTTTCCTTACCCGGTGTGAGAGGGAAAACGAGCACTCTTAATCCACTGACTCGCTGGCTTCTCATTCAATTCAGCCAATGTTTGTTAAGCACAGATGACAGGAGCTGTGGATGGTGGTCAAGGAAGGAGGGACCAAGGAAAGAGGACTCAGAGAAGGGGTAAAGCTGGGTGAGGGGACGCGGAAGCCCAGTCAGTAATTCTGTCTACGTTTGCGCACATTTGCAAATACTCCCACGTAAAAAGAAATACAAGTAGAAAGAAATCTAGCAGGCGTCACATAGCAAGCAGCAGCACAGCAGAATTGGAGCATGGGTTGGATTTCAATGAGCCGACACTGGGTCAGGGGCCATTCCAGGCAGAGGACGTCATGAGCCTGGAAAACAGAATGCGTTCACAAGGAACAGGAGGGGTCAGGTACGGCTGCAGCGCGGGGCCCCCGAGGGAGCAGAGGGAGCCCAGCTGGAAGGGTATCGTGGGGTCAGGGCCGAAGGGCCTAGATAGGCGGGGAGTCTGCGCTTAGCTCAGTTCACCAGGGAAAGTGACCTCACTGGTCAGCCTTGTGCTGGCCCTGCTGCTTCACCATCAGCCTGGGTGCAGGCCCAGAAGCAGGGCAGGTGGCAGAAACTGGCAGGGGAGGACGCTGGCAGCACCGCCAGGCTTGTTTCTTCACCAGGAAACAAGGTTTCCTGTAACTCAGACCCATGAATCAGCATTTCCTCTGTCAATAATATACAGCAAGAAATGCAACAGCTTGCAGGAGTGGAAGAAAGCAAGGAATATTCCATGACCCAACGGGCTCTGCCCTGCTTTCCCCTAATGAGACACTCCTGATAAGCTCCCAGGCAACACTCGGGTTTCATAAGATAAGTTTCTCAGAGAACCTCACAGAACCCCGTGGAGATTAAGTCCCACAGAATGCTCAGCTCCCTTGTCACATCGTGTGTTTCTGTCGCCATGAGGACAAGTGAGATCACCGTCTGAGTTCTTTCACCACGCAGTAACTAAAAATGCTAAACATGAATAAATGGTCTTCTGTCCCCGCAGAGACCTGGGTCTGGGTGACCCACCTGTGAGCGTTACCCTTCACGGTCAGTCTTGTATTGGGTTATTGTGATAACCCAGTGAGCTGCACAGGAACTAGCATTCCCGTTTCCCAAGGGCAGAGCCCGAGGCAAGGGGCTGAAACACTTCTTTTCTGTCAGATCTGTTTTGAAGAAACCAGAACTGACTCCCAACTCTTTAAACTCCAGTCCAAGATTCTTTTCAAAGTCATATACTTCAGAGAACTACGTAAGTATTTTAATTATTGTTCAGAGACAGGGTCTCCCTCTGTCGCCCTAGACTGGAGTGCACTGGTGAGATCATAGTTCACCGTAGATTTGAACTCTTGAGCTCAAACCGTCTTCCCACCTCAGCCTCCCAAAGGGCCAAGATTACAGGCCAATGTGCCTGGTCCAGGAATATAAATTTTAATATTCAACACATCTATGTTAAATATATTTCATACTATCAAATTAATTACTAATTTGATATGTTTAATTGATACTGTTAAAATATATATTATATAAGCATATATCTTATCTAGCGCCAGAAAGCATCTCATTCTCTCCATCATTCTATTCATTCCTTTATCATCTATTTATTGACTGTCTGCTGTATGCCAGGCTCTGTTCTAGACACATTCAGTAGGGAAAAAAAAACAGACAAAATGCCCTGCCCTCCTAAAGTTGACATTCAGCCTAAGGAACTTAGACAATGAACAAGGTAAGAGTAACATTCAGAGTGTGTTAGGGAGTTACCATGCTTTGGAGAGTAATGAAAGCAAGGACAGGATATAAAGTACTGGGAAAGGAGAAATGCAACTGTTTATAGGGTGTTCAGGGACAATGTCACTGAATGGGTAACATTTAAGACAAAACCTGGAGAGGTGAGCAGGCGAGCCATATGGTTATATGGGACAGGAGGGTCAGCAAAAGGAATAGCAGGCGCTGGTCAGGTGTAGTAGGTCACTCTTATCATCCCAGCACTCTGGGAAGCCAAGACAGGAGGATCGCTTGAGCTCAGGAGTTCAAGACCAGCCTGAGCAAGAGTGAGACCCTATCTCTACCCAAAATAGCAAAAGTAACTGGGCGTGATGGTGCATCCTGTGGTCCCAGCTACTGAGGATCCTGAGGCAGGAGGATCCCTTGAGCCTCAGGAGTTTGAGTTTGCTTGTGATCCAGGCTGCCATTATGGCACTCTAGCTGGACAACACAGTGAGCCTATGGCAAAAAAAAAAAAAAAAAAAGCCAGCAAATGCAAAGGCCCTGAGGTAGTACCTCCTGGTTTGTTCAAGGAAAGGTAAGTAGTCAGGTGTGGCTGGGCTGGAGGAAGAGAGAGGGACAGGTTAAAGAAGTCTGCACTGGAGACAAGGGTTATTCATGTAGGCCATTATAGAGACCTGGACTTAGAGAATTGCTATCGTTTACTAAAAACTGAAACAATAAGAGAAGAAAAAGCTAAAATAAAACAATACAAGGGTAAAATGCGAACAACAGAGACATGTAAGCAGAGGCACAAAGGGTACACAGAAAGGAGGGGCAGAAAGGAAGGAGCCACACTCTGCTCACGTGCCGCTCCTCACTCTCACTCTCTCTGATTTGGATCCAGGACCCAAACCTTCCAGCCGACTGCCATGGCCCCTTCTGGAGGAGCCACACAAGGCAAGGTCAGGAAGAAGAGAAACTTACAGCCAACCACAAGCTCGGGCCAGGCCCCAGTTGAGTCCCTGTTTAGCTGGGTCATGAGAACTCATCCAGTGCCCCTATAGGGGCCACAGGCTGAAGGCATTGCAAACCCCTCCTGAGTCCCTTACCCAGGCCCTCCCTGGAATAGTCACCTTCCCAGCACAGCCCTCTTCCAAGCAACAGGGAAAGAAACCCTGGGAGAAGGAGGGAGACAGGTGCACATCAGCCTGTTAGCTCAGTCCATTTTGCACAAGCTCACTCCAGAACTCCATACTGTCCTTGCTTTTGACACCCCTGGGTCATCTTTGAGATTGAGTACGGGCATGGGCAAGCACAGGAGGGGTGCGAAGGGTGTGCTGGCTCCCTCTAGAAGCCAACATTTCTCCCCCTTGTATTCCATCTCTTTATTAATGCCATGCGCTTACCAGGCACGCTCATGTTCAATTCATTTGCCTACTATCCCCACCACCGTCTCCCACTACCTTGCAGAGTTTTAGAAAATTTCTGTCTGTGACTTCTCCAAACTCTGACACTAGCACCTAGGAGAGGGCAGTTCAGCCCTCCAAGCCTTTTATGAGTACCTCTTGGATGTGCCTCCAGATAGCTCTAAAATAGATCAGAACAGGGCAGTGCGCACCAGGTGGAGGAGTCTCTCACCATTCTTTCCATCAAGGAAGTGAGCCAACAAAAAAGATGCTGTCATCCTGAGGCGCATGGACAAACCGCGACCCACCGTGATCAGGACGGGGGAGCAAGGACGGCTGAAATGGCTCTGCAACTTCTCTCATTCATGCCTTTCCCCACCACTGCCTGCCCCTGAAGCTCCACCAAGCTCAGCTTCACCAGCCTAGTTTGGGTCACCTATGAAGGTTGTTTTTTTTTTTTTAATAATTAAACTTTGTATTTTGAGGTGATTGTAGATTCATATGTAGTTGTAAGAAATAATGCAGAGAGTTCCCTTGTATCTAATTTTACTCAGTTTCTCCAGATGTTAACATCTTACAAACCTGCAGAACAATATCATAATCAACATATTAGCGTTCATGTAGCCAAAACACAGTCTCTCCATGGCCACAAGGATCCTCCCATTGCCACGTCCACTTCTGTCCTGCCCACACCCCTCCTTCACCTTGGCAACCACTACTCTGTCCTATTTTTGTCATTTTGTCAGTTCAGGAATGTAATATAAATGGGCCCAGACCATATGTAACCTTTTGAAACCAATTCTGTACTCTTAGGATGATTTCCAGCGGGAGATTCATCTAGGTTGTACACGTATCAATAGCTGGTTCCTTTGCTGAGCAGTCTTCCCTGAATGATCGTACCACAGCTTATCCACCCACTGGAGGACATCTGGGTTGTTTCCAGTTTGGGCTATTATGAATGAAGCTGCTATAAATATTCATGTGTAGGATCTTCTTATTTTGTTTTCATTTGCTTTTTTGTATGTCTGTTTGGAGACAGGGTCTCACTCTGTTGCCCTGGCTGGAGTGCAGTGGCATCACGATAGCTTACTGCAGCCTCAAACTCCTGACCTCAAGTGATCCTCCTGCCTCAGCCTCCTGAGTAGCTGGGACTACAACTTCCACCTTCAAGCCTGGCTAATTTTTCTATTTTTCTGTAGAGACAGGGGATCTCTCTTTCTCAGGTTTGTCCTGAGCTCCTGGCTGCAAGCAATTTTTCCACCATGGCCTCCCAAATTGCTAATATTACAGGTGTAAGCCACCACATCCAGCCTCATGGATAGGATTTTGTTGGGTGAGCACAGATCTTCCTTTCTCTGAGATAAATGCTTGGAGCTACAGTTGTTGAGATGTATGGGAGTTGTTGAGATGTATGTCCTTTCTTTAAAAAGACTATTTTCCAGAGAGGCTGTCCCATTTTTCATTCCCACCAGCAATGTCAAACAATGCAGTTTCTCTGTGTACTTTCTGGCATATAGTGTTGTCACTGTTTTTTTTTTTTTTTTTTTTTTTTTAACATTTCAGCCACTCTGCTAAGTGTGCAGTGATATCTCATATGTTCTTAATTTGCATTTCCCTGAGCTAAGTGTGCAGTGATATCTCATATGTTCTTAATTTGCATTTCCCTGATCAGATAATGTCGAACATCTTCCTGTGGGTTTATTTGCCATCTGTACCTACTCTTTGGTACAGTGTTTCATGTCTTTTGTTGATTAAATTGGATTGTTTGGTCTTTAACTGTTGAATTTTGAGAGTTCTATATCCATATATTCTAGATATTATATTCTAGGTGTTAAATATTTTCTTCCCAGTCTGTAGCTTTCCCTTTGTTCCTGTTCATAGGGCCTTTCACTCAACAAAAAATTGCAATTGTGATTTGTCATTTTTATAACTTTTTAATTCTTTTAATATGAGTTGTGCTTTTGGTATCAAGTCTAAGAACTCTGCTTAGCCCTAGATTCTGGAAATTTCCTTCCTATATTTGTTCCTAAAAGTTTTTTGTTTCATGTTTTAAATTTAAATCCATGATCAATTTTTGTTTTATTCTACCTTATTTTGTTGTTGTTGTTTTTCAGATTAACATGAGTGTACAAATGTTTAGGTTACGTTGTTTTCATTTATAAGGTAAAGTTCAAGTTGTAGTTGGATGCTGACCATCCTCAGAATGTGTACATTAAGGGAGATGCCACCCTTAATTGCCCTCCCTCCCCCTTGTTAGGCTATACTTACGTTTTTTCCTTGTTTGGGTGTATAGTTGTTTATATGTTGCTTTCATATTAGTAATGAGTACATTGGATACTTTTTTCCCCATTCTTGAGATATGAAGAAGAATGTGTTTCAACTCTATCCAGGTAAACACAAAAGATATAAAGTCTCCATGATCTATTTGGAGTTAATTTTTATATAATACGTGAGACTTAGGTTGAGACTTTCGTGTTTGCTCATGGTTTGTTTGCTGCTTACCAGTACCATTTGATGAAAGGCTATCTTCACCCCATTGAATTGTTTCTGCATCTTTGTCAAAACGTGATGGGTGCATTTGTATGAGTCTATCCCTGTGTTCGTGTCCTGTCACATTGATCTACATGACTGTCTCTCTACAAATACTACACAGTGCTGACTGTTGTAGCTATGTAATAAAAGCCCTAAAATTAAAAGGACCAATTCTTCCTACTTAATTCTTCTTTTCAGCATTGTTTTAACTATTCAAGTTCTTTTGTCTTTCCATATACGTTTTAGATTAATCCTGTTAACACCTACTGGAATTCTTGCTGTGATTTGTGATAGAGAAGTTGTGATAAATCTATATATCAATTTGGGGGAAATTGACATCTTTACTATGATGGTAGGCAGAGTAATGACCCTTCAAAGATCTCCATATTCTATCTCCTGGAGCATGTGAATATGTTAATTGATATGGCAAGAGAGCCATTGCAGATGTGGTACTTCACGCTCCCCTTAGAGCCTTCGTAAAAAACATACCCTGCTAATAAAAAAAATAATATGAGACTTCAACAATTTTCTTTTTTTGGATACTTCAAAAATTTTAAACTACAAGAAAATTAATTTGTGTTATTTTAAGCCACTAAGTTTGTGGTAATTTGTTACAGCGATGATGGGAAACTAATACAACTATGTTGAGGCTTCCAATCAATGAATAAAAATGGTGTGTGTCTCAGCTCAGCAGCTATGGAGCCAGCCACATAGACTGGAGTCGGCAGGTTCGAATCCAGCCTGGGCCTGCCAAACAACGACAACTATGACCAAAACATAGCCAGGCGTTGTGGTGGGCGCCTGTAATCCCAGCTACTTGGGAGGCTGAGGCAAGAGAATCACTTAAGCCCAAGAGTTTGAGGTTGCTGTGAGCTGTGATGCTACAGCACTCTGCTGAGGGCAACATAGCTAGACTCTGTCCCAAGAAAAAAAAAAAGGTATGTCTCTCTGTTCATTTAGATCTTCCTTGATTTCTTTCTTCAGCATTTTATAGCTGCAGGATTCAAGTATTTGGTTAGATTTTATACTGGAGTATTTCATTTTTTGAGTGATGAAAAGTGATTCTGTACTCTTAAGTGCAGTGTCCATGAATGCATTGCTCATATGTAGATATACAATTGATTCGTATATGTTTGTTTCAAGTCATGTAACCTGGCTGAACTTACTCATTAGTTCTAAGAGGTCTTTTGGTAGGTTCCTTATAATTTTTAAAGTAGATATGCATGTTGTCTATAAATTGTGGCAGTTTGATTTCTTTTTTTTTTTCCTGATCTTTATTCCTTGTATTTCTCTCTTTTGCCTAATTGTGCTGACTAGAACTTCCAACACTATGTTGAATATGAATAGTGACAGTGAACATCGTTGCCTCACTCCTGAACTTAGGAGAAAAAGATTCAGTGTTTCACCATTAAGTATAATGTTAGCTTAAGGTTTTTATTGATACTCTTAATCAAGTTGAGAGTATCTACTACTCAATTTCTGGAGTTTTTACCACTAATGAGTGTTGAATTTGGTCAAATGATTTTTCTGCATTGACTGATAGAATCATGTGGATTTTTTCTTTATACTGTTACTATGATGCATTAATATTAATTTTTTTAAATATTGAACTAGCCTTGCACTCATGAAATAAACCCTACTTGGTCATGGTGTATAATTCCTTTCTAATTTCTGAATTACATTTGATATTTTCTTCTGTTTTGTATCATTCTATTTTTTAGAAATGTTTTTCTTCTATATTCATGAAGATATTCGCCTGTAGTTTTGTTCATTCATACTAACTCTGTCTGGTTTTAGAGTCAGGTAATACTACCTCTATAAAATGAATTATTAAGATTATTTCCTCCTATTTTTTAGGAGATGGGTCTGGAAGAATTCTTCAATGAAACCATCTGGGATGGAGATTTTCTTTTTGAGAAATGTTTTAAATTTTAATTTCAATTTTCTCAATTAGTTTCTACAAGTTATCTATTTCATATTAGTTGTAGTATGTGTTTTGAAGCATTGGTTAATTTTATACAAGGTGTCAAGTTTTGTATGTCAAGTTATTTAGAGTATCCTTTATTATCTTTTTGATGATGCAAGGTCTGCAGTGAAGTCCAATTTTTAGTCCTAAATTGGTAAGTTGTTTTCCTTTTTTCTTTCTTTTATCCTCATAGAGATTTGTCAATTGACTGATTTTTAAGAACCAACTCTTTGTTTCACTGATTTTTTTCTGTTGTTTTTTTTTAGTTTTCTATGCATTGGTTTCTGTTATCTATACTATTTCTTTTCTTATGTTTACTTTGGGCCTATTTTGCTTTACTTTTTCTTGTTTTCTTAAAGTAGGAGCCCACATGATTGACACGAGAGTCATTTAGTACTATGAATCTCGCTCTCCCCTTCTTTAGTTGTGTTCCACGAATTTGATATGTATTCTCATTTTCATTAAGTTCTGTATTTTTTTCATTAAACTTGGTGTGATTTCTCTTGAGACTTCCTCTCTGACACACAGATTATTTATTCTGTGTTGTTTAGTTTCCTAGAGTTTGGAGATTTTCCTATCTTTCTGTTATTCATTTCTAATTTGATTTCATTTTGGTCAGAGAACATATTCTGTATACTTTCAATTATTTTAATTTTTTTGAGATTTGTCTTTTGGCCCCAAATGCGATCAATCTTGGTATATATTCTGTGGTGCTTGGAAAAAAATGTGTATTCAGCTCTTGTTGAATGCAGTCTTCTATGAATGTGGATTAGATCCCATTGGTTGATGGTAGTTATTAAATGCTACATTCTTGATGATTTTTTGTCTAATTCTTCTATTAATCATCAAGAATGGGTTGTTAAAATCTCTAAGTTTAGTTATAGATTTATCTGTTTTTTCAGTTTCATCCATTTTTATATAACATATTTTGCAACATTGATCTTCCTGATGGAGTGACCATTTTATCACTTTATGATATCCCTTACTGTCTCTGATAATTTTCTTTGCTCTAAATTCTACCTTATCTGATATTAATATAGTCATTTGTGCTTTCTTTTGAACAGTGTTTACAAGAAATATTCTTGTAAAAGAATATTCTGATTCTATATTCCATTCTTTTACTTTCAAATCATTGCAACATGGCAGTGAATTTCTTATACATAACATTTATTGGGTCACGTCTTGTAATCCACTTTATCTACCTATGTCTTTTAATTGGTATGTTTAGGCTGTGCCATTTCATGTAATTATTGATATGCTACCATTTATGTCTACTATTTTATCTTTCATTTTCTGTTTTTTCTTTCTAGTTTTTGTTACTCCACTTTTTACTTGCCATTCTGTAGGTTGCTTGAACACTTTTTTAATTCCACTTTAATTTATTTATGGTTTTCTGAACATTTGACTTTGTGAAGTTTTTCAAATAACTGTCATAGATGGTAGATTAAGTGTTAGATATACATGTTACAATATCCTGCTGTCATCATTTTATCCTCCCACATTTTAATATAATTGTCTTAAATATTTTCTCTACTTACATTTAGGAATATATCAGAGAGTATTACACTTTTGCTCCAACAATCAAATATAATCTGGAAAACTCAAAAGGGAAAGGAAAGACTTTTGTATGTGCTTATAAGTATTTTTCTTTCCTGTGTTCTTTGTTGATATGGCAAGGGTTTTTGTTTGTTGTGTTTTTTTAAAAATTTTTTTAATCACTTCTTTCTGTTCAAAGGACATCCATTAGCCATTATTTCAGGGGAATTCTCTGGCAACAAATCCTCTCAGTTTTTCTTAATATCTTGATTTGTCCTTCATTCCTAAAGGATGGTTTTGCTGAATGTAGGATTCTGGATTGACACTTCTTTTCTTTCAGAACTTGAAAAATGTTATGCCACTTCCCTCTGGCCTCCATGGTTTCTGATGAGAAATTTCTTACTTTGCTTGAGGTTCACTCAGGTTTGTGAATCTTCTTTTCTTTTGACACATTTGAGGTGTTTTCAACTGGCTTTTTAAAGACACTATTCTGTCGGCAAAATGGGATGCCATCTTATTCCTTCCAGGTGGAAGTAGAAATTCAAATTCCACATTCAGCTTCTGTTGACACTTGAGAGGGGTAGCTGCTCACTGTTGCTGGGTGGGAGTGAGGCCTACAGTGATACCTCCTGGCCAGTAGGAGCAGCAGCATCTCCACAGACACATAGGAAAGGTGGCCTCACTGACACTGGGTGGTGAAATTCTGACTCTCCTCTAGACCTGTTTTCATACCACCCCAGTGAGGAAGAAGGAAAGTGCCCCATTACCGCTGGATTAGAGTGAAGGCCCAGGCTATCCACACGGGTCTGCACTTATACCATGGTGTTGAGGGAGGAACAAAAATTCTCACCCCATACTTGTGTAACATCATTGCAGCAAGGGGAGCACTTTGGGGGCACATCATTTCTGCCCTGGTGAGGGCAGAAATCTAGGTTTCCAGTTGGCATTTATGGGCATGGATAAGAAACAGCTCACGGTACTTGGTGGCATTTGGCTGAGGTAGAATGGCATCATCTAAGTGTTCTGTCTTGCCCTGATGCCCCATGCTGACCCTTCGGCTAAAGATGGTGTCTTTTGTTGAGGCACCTTTCTTTGTCCACATTCACAGGTGCTTCCAGTTTCTAACTTCTTGAGCTCTAAGTCTTGGCTACGTGGGACACAAGAAAACCAGGGAACTCACCAAGATGCTGCTCCTTGGATCCTAAGGTCCCTAGTTAGTCTGTCTCCTTCCCTCCACATACCAGAATATTCTTACATTTCTTTATATATAACATCCAGTACCTTTAGTTGCACTTAGCAGAAATAATAAGAAAAAGTATCTCTACTCCATCTTTCCAGAAGCAAATTCTCCACTGAACTTTCAAAATGGTCTTCTGACTGGATTTCCCACCCCTGTGTCTTATCCTTGCAGGTAATGTTTCATGCTCTCTTTAAAATACTAACAAACCATGTCAGTTTCTCTCATGCAGCATTCTCATGAGTCCTCATTGCCTCTGGAATCATGTATTAAATGTGCCTGCCTGGTGTTTAAAGCCTTCATTATCTAACTCTTACCCATCTCTGCAATCTCTCTGCAACCTCTCTGTGCCCCCGGCCCCAGAACCCCAGTGAACTGAATTCTTCCCTGGGATTCACTGAAAACTCTGTCTCATTGTCTCATTGTCTCACCTTGCTGTTGTTATTCTGTATACCTGGAATGCCACCTCTCCCCTGATAGTTTTTTTTCCTTCCCATTCAAGGGCCACTCAAAAACTACAACCTGTCTTTCCCACTTCCCTTTGAACTCTCAGGACCACTCTGCAATGTGAACTGCATATCACTTATATAGAAATTACATGTGAACACAGTCGACCTGCAATACTACATTGTGAGCTCCTTACAGCGTAAAGGCCCCTGAGACTCTCCTTGCCCTTCTCCATAGACCCCAGCACAGAGTATGACACAAAACATATGCACAAAGGACACGTCAAGAATTAACTCACGTGATTCCCCACTTGATGGTCCATCCCCAAAAATCTGCTTGACTTTGCATCCTTAAGTACTTAGGGAGCTGTTTTCCAGGATTGGCTTTTAAGACGGGAACTGACTGAGCATCTGAAGAGAGTGGGTTTCTTGAGTAGTTGGAGGGAAAGCATTACTCTCAACACCAGGCCAGATGTCTAGGGAAAGACATTCTGTGGCTTTCAGAGCCATAAAGACTGTTTCACAAAACCACAAGCTGATAGTGAAGAGATGAGGTACAGACAGAGAACCAGAAATCTACTGATTTACAAAAATAACACCTCCCACCATCCAAATTAGTAGTTCAAATTCTCAGCAGCACCATCTTAAATGGGGATATATTTAAAAAGCACTCTGTCTATTCTTGGCTCAGCAGGCACCTCCACCCAACACTGTCATTGAGATTGGCTTTCCACTGAGAGGTCCAATCTGGAAACGAGTATCCTTCAGTGAATCCTCCCACCATCACAAAGTAGGAGAAGGTGAAGTGGTTAGGAAGGGAGGCAGAGGTGAGGATGAAGAATAGTGAAGGGAAGAGGAAAACGTTTCCATTCTTGCGACTGTCCAGAACCACTGCCTGGAGATTCCATTGTCCCCTCTTCGCCTGAGCCTCGGTGCTCCCCATCATGTCTGCTGCTCTGTGATTTTATCTACTCTTCCAGCCTGTATGTTTCTCTGCATCAAGCTATCCTAAACACAAACACCAGAGTGATCTCCGTAAAACCAAACTCTGATTATTCCATCAGTGTTTTCAGAGAAACCTTTACCCTTCCCTACGGCATGGCAACCATGTCCAGGTGCCTTCACTAGGCACTGAAGGCCCTCTGCATGTTATAACTCTGTCTCCCACTACCCCAGATACTATATTCAAAGCAGAATGGGAAGAATAGAGAACCCAGGTCAGAGCTCGAGCTCAACTCTAGCCCAGTCTCCTAATAGCGTCACACTCGTGGGTAACATATCTAACTTGATTGACCCTTAGTATCCTTTAAAAATAATAGTAAGGGCTGCTGTGAGGAATAAGTGAACTTGTGAGTAAATTGCACAGCACATAATAGGTGCTTAAAAAATGGTAGCTATTTTTATTATGATAAAACACATTTCTTTTCTGCCAAAACACTCCCTGAATCTTTTCTGAAGCCCAAAGGCCTTGACAAAGTAGCCAAATGCCCTTGGAGAAGGAATCTGTGACACGAAGGGGGAGAGGGACTAGCTGAGGATGAAGGGCCAGGGGAGGGAGCACTCATGTGAGATGAGCTGCTCCTTGTTAGAGGGAATGATAAGCGGAGCTCTGGGAGACTGAGGAGACACCGGTGAGAGAGCAGGCCCAGACATTCAGCGTGGCCAGGCAGGGGCTGCCAGTTTCGGGAGCTGATTTTCTTCCCTTTTCATCAGAACAAGCCCAGGCCTGTCTTTCCATAGCTGAGGAAGACACGTCTCCCATCTCTTCATGCAGATGAATCGTCTGTGTTTCTTTAATAAAGAGGACTTATTCAAATGCTCTGCCGAGCAGAGCAGCGAGGAGAGGTTGGCAGAGGGCAATTCAGCTTGGGGTTTAAATCTCAAAGTACATTTACTACAGCTTGTACAGCTATCGTACCACTTATGTATGTGTGTTGTTATAAGGGGCTCAAGGAAACAGTGTCAAGAGACCCACTTCATAACTACGTTTATTATTATCTCCGCTGTTCAAGCCACACAAAATAAATGCCTGGCATTTCCAGAAATTGCTATCGATTCAGAAGCAGATTTTACAAGGCCAATCAATAGCAGTTTCCTCCTGCCCTCCTCCCTCGGTGTATATTTATTTGTGATCAGGTTTTCTGTCCTGTGCTTTCTAGTGCTTATAATTGGTCCAGAATAAATGGATGATTTCATCTTTTTCCAGGAAAAAAAAAAAATAGAGGGGATAAAAACCCAGCTATTTAAAAAACCTCCCTCCCTCATCCAAAAACAAAGCTGCGTGTATGAGAGAGAGATGGAGATGAGAAGGAGCTAGAGACAGATATAAGCCTGTCTGCCAGGGTGAGACCCTCCGCACATAAGCCACCATGTGTACCCTGCTGGCTTTGTGCTGACGTCATGTTATTATAGGGGATTAGGAAACCAGAAAGCCACACAGAACCCCTGTTGTCATGGGTTCTTCTATTATGACGCTTTTATATCTTTTAACATCATCAACTATCTAACAGAGGTTCAAAGCAGGCCGGGGCTTCAAAGTGTGCCAGCCCAACTCCCTCCTCTTATAGGTTAAAGCACAGAAATTCAAAAAATAAATCAAGCTCTAAACTCAGGCCTCTTGCCTCCCCATCCAAGAATTTTCCTTGCTGCTCTAATATACCCACCAGGTGCCTGATTCCACGCCTGTAACTCTAGAGAACAGTTTTTCATAAGCTTTTGTCATGAGGAACTTCACTGTGGCAGACAGCAGCCATGTAGGACTCTTCCCCATTGCAACTCACAACGACAGTCAAACACCTAGTCACTCACTGACTGGCCTTTGTGGCCAGAACAGAGAGTGGC
This sequence comes from Otolemur garnettii, assembly GCF_000181295.1. NCBI lineage: Eukaryota > Metazoa > Chordata > Mammalia > Primates > Galagidae > Otolemur > Otolemur garnettii. The sequence goes on along the minus strand of NW_003852455.1, from coordinate 8,760,714 downwards.
CCTCCTTAAGACCTTTCTAAGCAGAGAGTGGCTGCTTAAAGTCTATTGGCTGCCTCCTCCACTGCCACCACTCCTACCTCCTTGAGCAGACATAGCCCTGGGCCACAGTCAGAGCACAGTGTCACCGGCCAGTAAATAGGTGTGGGGACATGAGGGAATCAGACCCAGCCAAAGTTGCTGGTCAGAAGTCTGTGCTCAAAAGAACAGTTTTCTCCTTGTTACGGGTTGAATTGTCCATCCCCACAAAACATGCTAAAGTTCTTTTTTTTATTACTATTATTTTCCTGAGACAGAGTCTGACTCTGTCATGTCACCTTCAGTAGAGTGCCACGGCAACATAGTTCACAGCAACCTCAAACTCTTGGGCTTGAGCAATCTTCTTGCCTCAGACCTCCAAGTAACTGGAAGTACAGTTGTGCACCGCTGTGCCTGGATAGTTTTTTTTATTTTTAGTAGATATAGGGTTTTGCTCTTGCTCAGGCTAGTCTCAAACTCCTGAGCTCAAGCAATCTGCCTGCCTTAGCCTCCCAGAGTGCTAGGATTACAGGCATGAGCCACTGCACCTGGCCTTATGCTGAAGTTCTTACCCTGAGAACCTCAGAATGTGACCTTATTTTGAGATAATATCTTTACAAGATGTGTTCAAATTAAAATTGGGTCACTGGGGTGGCTCCTAATCTGGTATATCTGGTGTCCTTATCGGAGAAATTTGGACCCTGAAAGAAACACACATCCCGGGAGAGGGCCATGTGAAGTTGTGCTCTCGTTCAAGTCAAGGAACAGCAAAAATCGTCAGTACCCACCATCAGCTCGAAGAGAGAAGTCTGGAGCAGATGACCTGTCCTAGCCCTGCTGACTGACACCTTGATTTTATACTTCAGGCCTCCAGAACTATGAGATAACACATTTCTCATAGGAATCTGGGCTGTGCTTCCTCCTTCACCAGGCAGCCCTTCTTGACACAACTATGTGGAATTTTGTTACCACAGCCCTAGCAAAGCAGTACACCCCTCTTTCTTGACATTGAGTGTTCGGGGGCCCAGCACTGAGGGATCCAGAATATATTATAACTACACCGGAGGCTCAGAAACCATCTTTGATAATCCAACCTATCAGGAGAAGGGTGTGGGTGCTCACGTAAAGAACGTATCCCCCTCTTCCCAAACAAAACAAACGTCTTACAACTGGGAGAAGGTAAAAAACTTCCCAAACTACATAAAATCTGTTGTCTATGTAGTAAATAAAGCATAAGTCATGGTACAGTTTGTGGTAGAATGGGGTAGAATCCACATACTTTTCACCTAGGTAGAATACAAAAGTAAAGAAAATCCCTGGGCACCTTGACAAAAGTAAAGGACCTATTCCATTTATGTCTTCCTGGGTACAGAGGAAGACAGGGTTTCCCTGTGTGCTTTGCAAGTAGAGTCGGCCATGTGGCTAGTTCTGACCAGTAGGCTATAAGCAGAAGTGACATAAGCAGAAAGGAAAAAAGTGGGTGTAAGTCTTTCCCGCTTCCTCTTTGCCTCTTGTAGAGACTCTAGTGGTCATAAGTTGAGATAGTAGAGCTACACAATTAAAATAGACTGGACCCTTATGCTGCTGATTAAAAGGGGCGTGCCTTCAACAACAAACTGTCCCTCAATGAAATTTCTGGGTGAAAGAAATAGATTTCTGTGAGGTTTGGGGAAAATAATCTACCCTGACACTTTGGCCTACCTCAGCTGATGAAGGCCCCTCACCCTTGTGACCCGTTAAAAACCAAATAAGGCATTTGAAAAATATTAACTTGGAATTTCTCACGGCTCTTGTTTGCTTAGTTCACAGCTAATGGTGGAGCAACCCATCACAGCCGTGTTCAAGAGTTCTCCCTGAAAACAGAGAGGGTATTAGCATTCCTAACTAGTTCTCCCATGGTAGCTTGGATGTGCTTCTTATGTCACAAGACAGCCATTCTTGACACAACTATGATCATTAGAAATGTATTCCTTAAGACCATCTAAAATCAGACTGCTAACTTTCACGCATTGTCTTCCTAGTTCTATCCTCTGGAGTCTTGCAATAACAAAGAACAAGTCCATACTTCTCCCAGATTTCTCTCCCCTAGGCTGATGCTTTAATCAAAGAAGTTCTTTTTTGTTTTTTTTTTCCAGAAGTCTTGTTAATCAAGCTATCACTAATAAGTCAAATCCCAATAGAATGTAGGCCAAAGCATTGTCCCAATTATTTTGTTGTGTTAGGGTTTTATGGTCTCAAAAAATATTTCAAATAAATGAAATTCCACTTAGGGCCTAGCATTCTTTCAGTTACAGACAGATTTGCATCATAGTAATACTCATTTTATTGGGATTTAACTCACCGTCATGCCACTGAGTGCCTGAGTGAATGTGGGAAATAGCTTTCTATCACCATAAGCTCAGAAAAAATGACAGTGAAACACAGGCAAATAGATTATGATTGCATCGACAGCCCTTTTCATAAGCTAATGGGCTGTCTAACCTATTCACAGCTGCGGTCCCCCACAGGGTCTTGCACGCAGACTGCCAAGGAGTTTGTTGAATTTGCAAATTGATACACGAGGCTTGTTTGACTTCTCATTGCTATAAATGGTTGTTAGGTGTTTTAACAACACATGAATGTGCCTAGAACACCTAACGGGGCATTAGTTAAGGTAAACAAGCGATTCAGTTGAGAACCATAATGTTAACACAGGAGAAATCTACTCTCCTGTTTGATAGTGGATTCCCTTGATGTTTTAAGCGGAAAATTTTAAATGTATGCGTACCTGTGAGGCTTCTGAGTCCTATGATTCGCGTTTGATCATTAGAATTCTTACAGAAGAGATAACATGCCATTTTACGTGAAAGACTAAAGGAACAGGATGATCTTGAAGGCTAAAACAAAGGCGAAGAAAATTTAACCTTACCATAGCATTTTTGTGGTTTGTTTGTTTGTTTAATTAGAATATCTGGTAGTGGCAAGGCTGGGGGAACATACCCCTTGCGGGAGTATTAATGGAGACAATTTTAAGGCCGGTTGGCAAATTTTATCAAAAGCCTTTAAAACACACGTGCTCTTTGGCCCAGACCCAGTGTTTTCAATTCTAGGACTTTATTCTAAGGAAATAATATTGTGTGTGTGTGGAGAGATTTATTTACAAAGATTCTTATTGCAGCATAATATTTATAATAGAAACAGTTGGAGAAAGCCAAATAGCCCACAAAACAAAATTGGCTTTTTAGAAAGCAAGATGCATTCACGTATGCAGTGTTATATTATACAGGCCTTAAAATATAGAGTAATTATTAATGTATAAAAATATTAACAATGTCCCATTAGGTGACCAAAGCAAGTTTCAAAACAGTATTTTCAGCAAACTGATCTTGTAAGCACTCACGTAAACATAGATTAAAGATGCATCAAAGCCCCGCAGTGCCTGTTTCTGAAGGCTGGGATTATGGTGTTTAGTATTTCCTTCTTCATGCCCTATGAATTTTTCTAAATGTTTTATAGTGAACACATGATATAGTTAGTGTATAGAAATACCATAACGATATTGAATTTTATATATAATAGATTCTGATATCTCAAGATGCTGCTGTTAGTAGGAAATCAGGAGCATTTTCCTAATAAAATAAACCTTTTTTGGGGCATTTCTAACAAGTACAGAGCCAAACATACCACATCTTTGGAAGCAAACTTGAAAACCAATGGATAATTCTACAATTAGCCAACATACTCAACTCAGTTTTACTGGAAACAAAGAGATGTGCAAAAATTTTAAAGATGAGATGGGAATGTTCATATTATCACCCAAGAGCATTGGGTGTGGAACCAAACAACTACAATCAGGTTCTAACTCTAACATCAACTAGCAGGTGACTTGAGCAAGTCCCTTCGTCCTCTCTTGCAGCTCCCAGACTGGAAATATAGATAACTAGAGATTATTTTAAATAAGAGATATCAAAGGCCAATGCGTGTTTATCTAAAATATGATCAAGGCAGTCACAGGTAATATACTGCACAGTTTTGAGCCATCTCTAATCTAGAATTGTGATAACTAATAACCAGTCCTGGTTGAAATGAAACAAAGAAAGGTATTTTCTTTTTCCTTCTCGGATTTCTGTTTGGTATGCGTGAAATAAGACATCCGTGTACACTCATGCACAAAGTGCATAAGCAATAAAAGTACAACTTAACAAATTATCACAAAGTGAACCCCCGTGCAAGGCCCACCTGGGGAAGAACCACAACATAGCCAGCACCTCTGAAGGCTGCACACATCCTCCCAGGTCACGCCTCCTCTCTCCTCCTACAGTCAACACTCCCGTGACATCATTGTGATCACTTCTTTGACTTGCTTTATAGTTTTACCACCTCAGTATGCATCTCTGAACAGTATAATTTACTAGTGTTTACTTTTGAATTGTATACCTGTGGAGTGAAATCATAGAGGAAAAAGTTGCATGATAATGGTTGTAAAAAACATTTTATAAAGTGTGTACATGAGTAAATGGCGTTATTATCAGTAATCCTATTATGTAGGGATGTAGACACTGAATTTCAATCTTCCAAAGCAGGTGGCTGATCTCAGAATTTCAACGTTAAGTCATTTCCAGTGAGTTCTAGACCTTCTCACCCCTCCAGATGGTCAACATACGCGCCCATGTAGGAATCCATTTGAGCTCTAAATTTGTGACTTCTTTTGCCACCTGGATGGAAAAATACTCACCTGAGGCTGAGGGGTTCCGTAAATACCTGCTTTGTTCATAAACTGCCAGGCTTCCCTCTGCTGAGTGAGTTCCTCAGCTATTATCAAGGCTCTAAGGTCACATCTAGTTAATCGTTGGCTAGAAATCAATACAGAGAGTGCGATGGTTTTTGATAAGAGCTTATAATAAGCAAGCTCAAGTCCAAGAAACTGGCTGTCTTTTTACTTTTAGATGCTAGAAAGAAGGTGCTAATCCCCTCTCCTGTTGGAAAAAAATAGAGCCCCACTCACACTGCTGGCCCAAGGAGTGTGTAGTTGATTAAGCCATCAGTGTGAATGAGGCGCTAGGACCCCTTCCCTCTTTGGCCAGTGTGTCCTAAGGCCCAGCTATTCAAATACCACCTAGAATTTTTTTTTTCAGTTGCATGCTAATGCATCAACCTAGTCTCTGGTGTCACAAGGCTGCAGGGTTATAGCTACCCTTTGTCCCAGTTCTGGAATAGTCCTGTGCTCTTTGATGTTAGTGGCTACCTTGTGAACTGATCCATGGGGCTCCCATCGCCTGGGGCTCAGTTTCACTGTGGGTTTCCCAGCTGGCATTTGGCCAACTCTTGCCATGCCTTCTGTGCAGCCACCCATGCGTTTGTACATGAGCACATGCATGTGTGAATGGGTGGGTGTGTTCAGGCGTGCGTAGGCATATTGTCTGCTCATTCCCCAAGTAGTCAGCATTACCATGGACTGTAGCAATAACAGCAGGAATGTCTTTCCTATAGTAAATGTTGGGTAAATAAGTGAACAAATGAGTAACGCTTCAACCAGCTTTCTACCTCAACATTCCTCCTCTTCAGAACTGAGGCCATTTGAATTCCACCTTCAGGCTCGACAGTGTGGCATTCCCAGGATCAATATCAGGACTTAGTCGAATAGAATTTCAGAGGCTTTTATATAGATTCCCCAAAGATTTGGAATTTGTTGTAACTGCCCAATATTCTCATGATAATGTTCAATCCAAATATTGATCACTGCCTCATTTCTCTTCCATGGGCCTGTGTGTAATCCAGTTTGAGTATCTGGAGCTGTTGTTATTCATCCTGGTGCCCTTGCTGACTCTCTCCACTCTTGTAGAGACTGGACAAACCCCTCCTAAATCCTGGTAGCCAGGACCCTGCTTGCTGACTTCCTGACTTCCTGAGATGTGGCACAAATCAACATGTGACATTGTCTCATCACTGGAAAATTTTAGGCTGCAACTTCCTTCCTGATCCTGACCAACAGCCACTTCTGACCATACTCTCCACATGCTACATCTACCCATTTGTACTTCTCATCCCACTAGCAATGGGGTTTGTTCCCAGATCATCATATTCCAAGGCGTCTCTAATTTCTAGTTCCACTCTTCTCTTAATCTTCACTGTCCACTGCTTTCAATTTTTAAATTAAAGATAACAACATATTTTAAAATTAGGAGACATTCAAAGTAAGTAAATAAAAAGAGGAAGGACAATCATAAACTTTGTTAAAGTCTTATAGCAAATGAAGAGACATACCATGTTCATGAATTGGAAGTCTGATGTAGTTAAGATATCATTTCTTTACAAATTGACAGAGAATAATTATATTACAATCAAAATCCCCACTGGCTCAGTGCCTATAGCTTAGCAGCTAGGGTGCTAGCCATATACATCAAGGCTGGCGGGTTCAAACAGGGCCCAGGCCAGCTAAACAATAATGACAACTACAACAACATCGAAAAAAAAAATAGCTCAGTGTTGTGGTGGGCACCTGTAGTGTCAGCTACTTGGGAGGCTGAAGCAAGAGAATCACTTAAGCCCAAGAGTTTGAGGTTGCTGTGAGCTGTGACACCATAGTACTCCTCCCAGAGCGACAGCTTAGACTCTGTCTCAAAATAAATAAATAAATAAATATAAATAAACAGCTGATCTTAAAGTTTATGTGGGAAGAAAAAAGGGAACTAGAAACCAAAACAAATTTAAAAAAGAAGAAGAAAGCTAAAGAACTCACTCTACCTGATTTCAAGGCTACAAAGTAAGTAGAAACTGTAGTATCGGTAAACAAATAGACACACAGGTTACTAGAACAGAATAGAGAGTCCAGAAAGAGCTCTATATACAGTGGCAAATTAATTTTAACAGAGACATAAAGGGGACTTAATCTATTTTCAAAAAATAATATTGGAACCATAGGATACCCATATGCAAATACATGAATCACTTCAACCTAATCCTTGCACTTTATTTAAAAATTAGCACAAAATGAATCACAGATATAAATATAAAATGTAATGTTGTAAAACTTTAAAAAGAATAAAAAGAAGAAATCTTTATGACTTAGGGTTAATCGAAGATTTCTTAGATGTCACACTAAAAACACAATATGTAAAAAAGTAATAAATCAGACTTCATCAAAACTTAAAATCTTTTCTCTATGAAAGATACTATTAAGAAAATGAAAAGAAAGATGGGGAGGATATATAATAGTTGCAAATCACATACCTGGCAAAGGACTTGTACTTCGAATATATAAGGAACTCTGAAAACTCAACACTAAAAAAACATATAATCCAATTTTTCAAAATGTAAAAGAGACATGAACAGACATCGCATCATAGAGGATATGTAGATGGCAAATATGCACATAGAATGCTCAACATCATTAGCCATTAGGAAATAAAAATGAAAAGCCCAATTAGGTATCACTACATACTTACAGGAATGGCCAAAATAAAATTTTTAAAAAATTAACAATAACAAGTGCTGATAGCAATACAGAGCCACTAGTACCCTTATGCATTCCTGATAGGTCAGTAAAAAGGTAAAATACTCTGCCAAATAGTTTGGCAGGTTCTTATAAAATAAAACGTACACTTAGCCTATGTCGCGGTGAAACATATAAACATAACGTAAAAACCTGTATGCAAATGTTTATAGCATCTCTATTCATAGTATCCCTAAAGAACTCAAATATTCTTCAACAGGTGAATGAATAAACAACTGTGGAACAGCCACATAATTGAATTAACCTCAATATAAAACAATTGTTACTACACATATCTCAAAGGCATCAGCTTGAGCAAAAGAAGTGGGGTTGTTTTTTTTTTCAAAATTGAGTACTATGTGATTTCATTTATATGACATTCTGTAAAAGGCCAAGCTATTACAACAGAGAACATATCTATGGTCACCAGGGGTTAGAAGTAAAAGGAGGGTGTGATTCCCAAGGGCAGCAAAAGGTGGGAGGTGATGGAACTGCTGGTCCTAACTGTTGTGGTGGTTATGCGAATCCCTACATAGCTAAAACCACAAAAACTATACTTTATACTATCAATTTTAAAACTAAAGCTAAAAAGTTTTGGCGTGTTTCACCTCAATCTTTTTCTACATGGATAAATATTAATAGAATCATTCTGTGTTATATACTACATAATACTGAACGCATATTAAATGTTCAGTGTTAAATGAATGTTTATTTAAATGTTATAAATAACTTTCAAGGTAATTAAATAGGCATTTGCATATCAAATTTTAATGGTTGGGTTGTATCTTACTGAATGGATATATAACACATATTGCATAAACAATTTCATGTGGTTGGGCATTTGGGTTGTTTCTAATTTTTTAGCATCAGAAATGATGTGCTAATCATTCTTGCTGCTAAATAGCTGCAAAAATCTTTTAATTTGACTTCAGAACATTGTGTGAAAGTGGAGCTGTTGGTTCTAAGGTACAAACTTGTTAAAGGTCTTTGACATGTGTGTCAAAAGGTACTCCAGAAAAGTCTTGCCCAAACCTCACCTCCATCTGCAGGAGGCGGTCAGAGTGCCTACTTGACCATACGCTTCTCACTCACATCCTGCCGTTATACTATGTGGACTAAAATTTCATCAAAGTTTTCCCACATATCAAAATAAGGGATATCTGGCTTGGTGCCCATAGCACAGTGGTTATGGCATTGGCCACATATACCGAGGCTGGCAGGTTCGAACCCAGCCGGGGCCAGCTAAGCAACAATGACAACTACAACAGAAAAATAGCCAGGCATTGTGTCAGGAGCCTGTAATCCCAGCTACTCAGGAGGCTGAGGCAAGAGAATTGCTTAAGCCCAAGAGTTTGAGGTTGCTATGAGCTGTGACACCATAGCACCGTACCTAGGGTGACATAGTGAGACTGTCTCAAAATAAATAAATAAATAAAATAAGGTTTTGTGGGGGTTTTTTGACACAGAGTCTCAAGCTGTTGCTCTGGGTAGAGTGCTGTGGGATCACAGCTCATAGCACCCTCCAACTCTTGGGCTTAATTGCCTCAGCCTTCTACGTGCCTGGCTATTTTTCGGTAGTTATTTGAAATTGTTTGGTGGCCCTGGGCTGGATTCAAACCCACCAGCTCCGGTGTATGTGGCTGGTGCCCTAGCCGCTGAAGCTACAGGCGCTGAGCTGGGATAACATCTTTGAACAACAGAAGACACTGTTTAATATTTGTATTTGTTTGTCAGTAAGCAGCAATGAATGACTGAGATGTTTCTTTGCCAGTGAATTTTCCTCTTTAAAGCTAAATCTTTTTTTAAATTAATTTATTTTCAAGCAACAATCATAAGCTCAGCATTAGAACAGTGGTCCCCAAACATGTTTTACCCAATCCCACAGATATTGCATTCACTCTAACACATTTATTTGTATTTTTACATTTCATATGTATAGCCCTATCAATCTATACTTTATGAATAAGAAACCTTAATTCCTTTCTTATTTGGAGTTAAAAATAAGTATAAATAGAAGCTCCAATATTTTCTTCCCACTCTTCATAAAACTGTTTTTTACATCCCCTAAGACAGAGCATATCTTGCAGATGACTCCCCTAAGGGGACCTGGACATCAGAGCCCTGTGCTGGGCATCACGGCCTTGGGGGTTGATAGGCACTGTGGGAACAAATGCCGTGAGAACTTGACAGATACCAGAGTCGTGAAAGCAGAGGAGAAAGAGATTGCTTCCTACTGGAGAGGCAAGGAATTGTCAGAGAAGAGGAGGCCCTGGAGTGTAAATCATTAAAAGAATTTTGTGTACTCTGCCCAGAGAAAACCCCTCTTTACCCATGTTCTATTCCAGACTCAGCAACGTTACAGGATGTTGGGGTAGGGAGGGCTGTTGAGTGAGGAAGAGTTTGCACACCTGCCATGTATGGCTGTTGGTGGGTTTTTCTTTCTGCTTTTTTCTCCTGTTTGTTTAATGTATATTTTTTTCCTCCCAGCTTCAGAACACAGTGACACACATTTCACTATTTTTTTTTTTTTTTGAGATGAGGGATCTCACTCTCTTACCCCAGCTACAATGCAGCAGTGTCATCATAGCTCACAGAAACCTCCAACTTTTGGATTCAAGTGATCCTCCTGCCCCAGCCTCCCAAGGAGCTGGGATAACAGATATCCACCACCCACCTTGTTAATTTGTCTATTTTTTTTTAGAGACAGGGTCTCTTGCTTAAGCTGGTCTTGAACAACTAACGTCAAGTAATCCTCTGGTCTCCACCTATAAGAGTACTAAGATTATAGGCGTGAGCCACCGCACACGGCCTCACATTCCACTTTTAACAAAAGAACAGAAAGGTTTAAGGAAGAAGACTCCTGTGGCTGAATGGTGGCAGGTTAATGTTCAGTGCTGCTTCATTATCTTCTTATTTTAAAATATAAGAATCACTCCTTTCAAAGTAGAAACAAGGATAGGTGATTGCTCAAGATCTTTTCCCTTCCTCTTTGAGATGCCCAGGAATAACTTTTTTTTTTTTTTTTGAGATAGTCTCACTTCATCCTCAGTAGAGTACTGTGGCATCATAGCTCACAGCATCCTCAAACTCTTGGGCTCAAGTGATTCTCTTGTCTCAGCCTCCCTGTAGCTGGAACTACAGGCGCCTGCCACAACACCTGGATATTATAGAGACGGGGGTTTCACTCTAGTTCAGGCTGGTCTCAAACTCCTGAGCTCAGGCAATACATGCGCTTCAGCCTCCCAGAGCACTAACATTGCAGCTGTGAGACACTGCACCTGGCCCAGGAACAACTTTTTAAAAATGCACGTAAACATTAGAGGCATAAAACTCCTTGAGTGTCACTAAAATATGATTCTGATCCTGCCACTACCCTAATTAACAGCTTCAATGAGTTGTTCCTATTTACAGAATAAATCTCAAATTTCCCATGGTGATATCCAAGATACTTCAAATTCTGACCTCCACCTTGACACCTGCTATTTTCTCCCTATCTCCCACCAGACATACCAAACCGTGTTTCTTCCTGTGGACTGGCTTTATGTCCCATAAGAGCTCAGCCAATTGCCTACCACCCTGCCCCATCCAAGTCTCATTCACCTTCCTGTTCTAGTTCAAAAGTCTCCATCACTGTGAAGCCTCTATATTCCCCTCTGCCACCCCTCCTGGCAGAATTAAGTTCATTCTCTCTTGGGTTTTAATTATCATTCATTTTTCTGCTATTGCACTTTTCTTAACCTGCCTTGGAATACAGTCAGATGTGTCTGTTTCTATCTCTTGCTTAAGACTAAAACTTTCTGAGAATAGGGAAAAATGTCAAATTATCTCTTTCTACACCAGAGAATTCCATACCAATTAGAAGGAAGGATTGTCCAGCTACCTCAGTGAGCTGAGACAATTCTCACCTCCTCTAGGAAGATGTCTAAATTTTCCTAAGTTTCAAGGATTTGCATCATGTTGGAAGATGAACAAATCAGGCAGGACAAGTAGGCTTCAAAATTTTCTTTTGACTTCTTGGCCTGTAGGACTTCCAAGTGGAGATAATCCGAGAGGTAGCTGGATGGACACAACAAGATATGAGAAAAGAGACAGTTCAGTGCTCAGCATAGAGATGACAGTAAAAACTCCGAAAGTCGATAAGATTCTCAGGTAGAATATAAGTGAGAAGAAACATGCACCAAAGACAGAACATTAAGGGGCACCAGGATTTGAAAATCAGGGGAAGAAATGGCCACAGCGGAGACCAGGAAGCCATAATCCCAAAGATACCCAAACAACCCAGGAATTTGAAAGTTTCAAAGAGGAAGGACGTGGTAAACTATGAAATGCTACAAAAGTCCAATAAACTCAGGGCCGACAAGTGTTTCTAGACTTCAGCAATTGGAATGTCCTTTATATGTCAATGAAAATAATTTCCAAACCCAGGTGGAGAGGAGATTTTCTGACTTAAGTCTTTCCCTCTGCCCAAAGCTCTGGTACTTTTTCTGCATTCTTTTCTGTATAATAAATGCTGTCTTACCACTGGAAAAAAAAAACATAATAATTTCCATTACAGTTAAGGGATGAATATTAAGCTAAAAAGAGGGCAACTCTTTCCAAAATGTGAATAAAATGAAAGAAGAGAAAGAATGTGTTTGAGCCCAAGAGTTAAAATTATTCTTCTAGAACGTGTTGGGGAAGATTCCTTCCTCCTCAATTTTTTGGAATAATTCTGCAGTATGGAAATAAACTCTTCTGTAAAGGTTTGATAGAATTCAGGTGTGAAGCCATCTGGACCAGGGCATTTTTTTTTCATTAAATCATAGCTGTGTACATTAATGCAATAATGGGATACAATGTTCTGGTTTTATATACAATTTGAAATATTTTCATCAAACTGATTAACACAACCTTCATGGCATTTTCTTAGTTATTGTGTTAAGACATATATATTCTACACTTACATCCAGAAGACCAAAAATCACATTATAACAAAGATATTTGTACCAGAATGTTTACTGAAGCCAAATTTATAATTACTAAGTCATAGAAGAAGCCCAAGTGTCCATCCATTGACCCATGAATGGATTAATAAATTGTGGAATATGTACACCATGGAATATTATGCAGCCTTAAAGACAGATGGAGATTTTATCTCTTTCATGTTTACATAGATGGAGCTGGAACATATTCTTCTTAACAAAGTATCTCAAGAATGGAAGAAAAAGTATCCAGGGCATTTTTTTTGTTGGGAGATATTTTATTGTTTCTTTGATCTCAGTGCTTGAAATTAATCTGTTCAGGAGATCTGTTTCTTCTAGGGAGAGGGTGTGATTCCAAATATTGATCCATTTCTTTCACATTGTCAAATTTGTGAGCATAGAGTGTCTTGTAGTATTCAGAGATAATCTCTTGTATCTCTGTGGCATCTGTTGTTATTTCCCCTTTATCATTTCTGATTGAGGTACTTTCAAGACTTAGAAAAATAATTCTTTTTATGGGACCATAAAAAACCCATATAGCTAAAGCAGTTCTTAGTAATAAAAACAAAGCCAGGGGCATCAGCATACCACACTTTAAGCTATACTACAAGGTCATAGTCATCAAAACAGCATGGTACTGGCACAAAAATAGAAACATAGACATTTAGGAATCAAATAGAAAACCAGGAAATGAAACTAACATCTTACAACCACCTAATCTTGGTAAATCAAACAAGAACATACACTAGGGGAAAGACTCCCTATTCAATAAATGGTGCTGGGAGAACTGGATATCCACATGTAAAAGACTGAAACTGGACCCGCACCTTTCTCCTCTCACAGAAAATTGCTTCAAGATGGATAAAGGACTTAAATTTAAGGCATGAAATGATAAAACTCCTGAAAGAATGCATATGAAAAAAACTGGAAGATATCAGCCTGGGGAAAGACTTTATGTGGAAGACTGCCGTGGCAATTGCAACAACAAAAAAAATAAACAAAAGGGAATTAAACTTAAAAGCTTCTGTACAGCTAAGGAGACAACAACCAAAGTAAATAGACAACCTACACAATGGGAAAGGATATTTGCGTATTTTGAATCAGACAAAATCTTGATAACTAGGATCTATAACAGTTGTCATGACCCTTTAATACAGTTCTAGTGCCATGACCCTTTAATACAGTTCCTCATGTTGTGGTAACCCCTAGCTATAAAATTATTTTCATTGCTACTAATAGCAATGAATCACAGCTTTAGGAAGGTTGAGAACCACTGATCTATAGGGAATTCAAATTAATCCACATGAAAAAAGCCAAGTCCCACATATCAATGGGGAAGAGAGATGACTCGAACCTTCTCTAAAGAACACAGATGAATGGCTAGCAAACATATGAAAAAATGCTCATCATCCCTAATTATTAGAGAAATGGAAATCAAAACCACACTGAGATACCATCTAACCTCAGTGACAATGGCCCACATCACAAAATCTCAAAACTGCAGATGCTGGTGCAGATGTGGAGAGAAAGGAATGCTCTTTACTGCTGGTGGGACTGCAAACTAATACAACCTTTTTGGAAGAAAGTATGGAGAACCCTCAGAGAATTCAAGCTGGACCTCCCATTTGATCCTGCAATCCCATTACTGGGCATCTATCTACTGAGAAAGAAAAAAATCCTTTACTATAAGGACACTTACACCATACTGTTTATCACAGCTTGATTTACAATTGCCAAAACATGGAAACAGCCTAAATGCCCATCACCCAGGAATGGATTAACAATCTGTGGTATATGTATGCCATGGAATACTATTCAGCCATTAAAAAAGATGGAGACTTGGGCAGCACATGTGGCTCAAAGGAGTAGAGCGCTGGCCCTATATGCAGGAGGTGGTGGGTTCAAACCCAGCCCCAGCCAAAAAACTGCAAAAAAAAAAAAAATGGAGACTTTATAGCCTTTGTATTAACCTGGATGGAAGTGGAATGCATTATTCTTAGTAAAGCATCACAAGAATGGAGAAGCATGAATCCTATGTATTCAATTTTGATATGAGGATAATTAATGACCTAGTACACGGTGGGGGATTGGGGAAGGGGAGAACAGAGAGAGAGAGAAGGAGGGAGGGGGTGGAGGAAAAGAAGAGCAGAGAGAGGGAAGAGGGAAGGGGTGGGGTCTCTGTGTGTGACACACCTTTTGGGGGGCAAGACACAATTGTAAGAGGGACTTTACCTAACAAGTGCAATAGTGTAATCTGGTTTCTTGTACCCTCAATGAATCCCCAACAATAAAAAAAAGATTATTTTTCTATTATGATGAAAGAAAATGAGCATACTTTTTAGTTAAAGGAAAGGAACGAAATGAACTGAGAAAAATTAGGACAATAGCAACAACAGTCACATATAAAATGGATTCTATATCATGACCAAGTGAGAGTGATTCCAAGAATGGAAGATTGGTTCAACAAATGAAAATTAATGGCTTAACATCTGTTATTAAAATAAAGGAACGAATGATAATTTCAATACACACAGAAAATCCAACAGCCTTTCATGAAATACACAACATGCCAGCAATAGAAGAGGACTTTCTGGATCTGATGCAGGGCTTCTACGAACACCCAGAGCTAACATCATACTTAATGAGGAAAGACTGAAAGCTTCCTTTCTAAAACGAGAAGCACTCACTACTTCCACTCAGCACTGTACTAGAGGTTTTAGCCAGAACACTTAGATAAGAAAAATAAATAAACCATGTTCATATTGAGAAAAAAGAAGCAAAACCATCTCTACCCACAGATGACATAATCTTGTACATAGAAAATTCTAAGTAATCCGCCAAAAACTATTAGAACCAGTGAGAAATCCAGGAAAGTAGCAGTACACAAATTTAATATGTAAATATCTATTATATTTTTATACACTAGCAATGAAAAGCCCAAAAATGAAACTATGAAAACAACTCCATTTACAATAACATCAAAAACAATAAAATATTTATGAATAAATTCAACAAAAGTAGGACAGATGGATACCCTGAAAAATACAACACATTGTTTAAAAAACTAAAGAAGGTCTAAACAAACAAACAAAAAAGACATTTTATGTTCATGGATCAAAAGACTAAATATTACAATGACTATGTTTCCCAAACTGAAATCAAGATACAGCTTTTAAATCTCTGCTAGCTTTTTGGCAGAAACTGACAACTGATCCTAAAATTCATACGAAAATGTAAGGGACCCAGAATAAGCAAAATGATATTTAAAAAAAAAATTTGAGGATTCACATGTCCTAACTTAAAGCTTAGTCAAAACTACAGTAATCATGATAGGCTATACTGACATAAACTAGCTTATATATCAATGGAATAAAAACAAGAATTTATAAATAAGCCCTATGGTGATACTCAATCAATGTTTATTTGTTTTTCATGTCTTTTTAAAATTGCCATGGATACATAATAGTTGTATATCTTTATAGGGTACATGTGATGTTTGGATGCAGACATACAATGTGAATTAATCAAATGAGAATAACTGGGATATCTGTCCCCTCAAACATTACTATTTTTTTGTATTAGGAACATTCCAATTCCACTCTTTTAGTTATTTTTAAGTATGCAATAATTTATTGTTGACTATAGCCACTCTGTTACACTATCAAATATTACAACTTGTTTATTCTGACTGTATTTTTGCACCTGTTAACCATCCCCTTCCCTGAGGCCCTTCCCAGCCTCTGGTAACCATAATTCTACTGTCTTCATGAGATCAGTTGTTTTTAATATTTATCTCACACATGTG
This sequence comes from Otolemur garnettii, assembly GCF_000181295.1. Taxonomy (NCBI): domain Eukaryota; kingdom Metazoa; phylum Chordata; class Mammalia; order Primates; family Galagidae; genus Otolemur; species Otolemur garnettii. Next base: position 8,744,462 of record NW_003852455.1, on the reverse strand, counting down.
AGTAAGAAGATGTGTATTTTTAATTAATTTTTGACAAGGTCTCAGGGCAATACAATGGGGAAAGAATAATCTTTACAATGACTCATGCCAGAATAACTGTATACTTACATGCAAAAAAGATGAATTTAGAGAGATATGCTAACAATTTCATACTTTATACCATATACAAAATTAACTCAAAATGGATCATGACCTAAATGTAAGAGTGAATGTAAATGTATAGAATTCTTATGAGAAAAACATAAATAGTAAATCTTTATGCTCTTGGATTAAGCAATGATTTCTTAGGATATAAAAAGCATAGGCAACAATAACAAAAATTAATAACTCATAGTTCACCAGTATTAAAAACCTCTTTAAAAGCATAAGAAAGTAAAAATTAAAAACCATCAAGGAAGTGAAAAAGATAATCCACAGAATAGGAGAAAATATTTGCAAATCATAAACTGGTAAAGGACTAGTATCCAGAATATATAAAAACACAATTCGATAATAAAAAGACAAGTAAGCCCATTGTTAAATGAGAAAGCATCTTAGACATTTTTCTAAAGAAAGTATATGAATAGCCAATAATCACAGAAGAAGTTCAATATCTGGGTATGGTTTGAATACGTCCACCCCTAAAATTCAGGTGTTAGAAACTTGATCCTCGGTGCAATACTGCTGAGAGGTGGGACCTTTAAGAAGTAATTAGGTCATAAGGGTTCTGCCCTCCTAGATAGATTCAGGCTGCTGTTGCTGGAGAGGGTTCGTTATTCCAAGAGTAGATCCTTATAATGAGTGAGTTCAGCCTCCTCTGTCATTCTCTCATCTCACCCCATCACCTGTGATGCCTTCCTCCACGTCGTGACACGGCACGAGGCCCTCACCGTGTACCAACGCCTCACTCTTAGATCTCTCAGCCTCCAGACCTGTGAGAAATAAACTTCTTTTCTTTATAAATTATCCAGTCTCTGGCATTCTGTTCTAGAAGCACATTAAACAGACTAAAGCAACATCATTAGTCTTTAGGGAAATGCAAATCAGGAACACACTGAGTTACCACTTTACACAGACCAGGAAGGACATAATCAAAAAGACAGAAAACACCAAATGTTGGTAAAGATGTGAAAAAATTAGAACCCTCACGCATTACTAGGGGGAATGTAAATGGGACACCTTAGGAAACAATGTGACAGTTTCTCAAAATGTTAAATAGAGAGTTACCATATGACCCAGCAATAGGACCCCTACGTCTCTACCCCAGAGGACAGAAAACACACTCGTACAAAAATGTGTAGATTTACATCCATGATAGCCACAAGGTGCAAACAATTCAAATGCCTGTGCACTGATAAACAGGGAAAGAGAATATAGTGGAATGTTATTCATATGTTAAAAGGAATGATGTGATGATACAGCCACAGCACAGATAATCTCGAAAACACAGTGCTAGTGAAAGACACTTACAAAAGACCACTTCTTGTGCGAGTCCTTTGATATGCAGTGTTCAGAATAGGAAAAACTACAAAAACAGAAAGTGAGTGGTTACTGAAAGCCGGGCATGGGTACAGGACAAGAGTGGAGCATGACTTTCTAGTGGGTACAGCGTTCCAGTTTGTGATGATGAAAATAATCCAGAAGTAGGTAGTCGTGATGAATGTAAACTGCTAAAATGGGCTAACAACATTATTTTAATACTTGAAAGGGGTGAGTTTCATGGTATGTAAATTATATCTCGATAGAGCTACTATGGAAAAGAGAGAGTAAGGGACTAATTGATGGAACAGAGACCAGGGGACATGGAAAAGGAGAAACCTCCACGTCAAAGGAAGACTTAGCTTAAATAGTTCCAAGACTGAGAAGGGAGAAAGGATGGGTGTGGAGTTAGGTTTGTAGGTGAGAAAGTGGAGGAGCCCTGGATGGAGGGAATTTACTCAAGTGCCCCTGTGTTCTAGAAATTAAAACTCATATTAACTGCTGGAAGCAAAGGGTTGAGAAGTAGGTAGGGAACTTGGGGAAACAGATGATAATTAATAGAATTAGAGGAGCCCCTGAGGTAAATGAAGAGGAAGCAACGTAGGAATAAATAAAAGAAGGAAGCTGGTACTTGTCTGCCCTCGTTGCATGGCGTCTGACCCTCAGGCGCGGCTTGTTCCCTTTTTCCTTCAGCACCTTGGTAATCTCCACAAGACGCCTGAGAAGACAGTGCTGCCGGGAACTGCTCAAATGGACATGTCTGTAGGGGAGCCCAGGGCTGCACATGACTCTGCTTTCAACATCACTGGCCAAAGTGCAGCAAGGTCATGCACTGCAAATATTTGTGATTAGAAAGATTTGTTCCTCTAAAACTGGCCATGAGATAGTTCTGCAAAATATAAATATTGGATTGGGGGATCAACAGGAACTGAAAATTCAAACAGAGGCAATAGAGCCCAAGGGTCCCTGGTTCCCTGTAGTAGGAAACCCACGTCACCATCAAGACGACATGAAAGGCCTCATCCCTCCCTCCGGCGCGGAGCGTAGGGCAGGGCAACTGTGTTCCGGTTCCCCTCTTAGCTCAGTGCTGGGTAAGGAGTAAGCTTGGCTTCAGCCACCTCCACAACCCAGAGCACTCCTGCTCTGCGCCAGCTGCTAAGACAAATAATGTAAGGTAAAGGGACACTCAGAACTCTTTGAAGCACGTTTAAGGGCACACTGATGTCTCCAGGCAAAGAAGCCTATTCAATAGAGTAGCAGGTTGCATAATGGCCACCCAAATATAACAAGTCCTGATTCCCGTAATTTGTAAATGTTACATTTTTGGAAAAAGGGTCTTTGCAGATGTAATTAAATCAAACATTTTGAGATGGGGATATTACCCCCATTTAAACAGGAGGGCCTTCAATGCCTTTTTGAGAGTCCTTATAAGATAAAGGCCAAGGACGATAACACAGACACGCGCAGGAGAAGCAGAACGGAGAGGAGAGAGGTGTGGATAACACGTCAAAGACTGCCGACAACTGCTGAACGTTGAGAGAGTACAAGAAATCATTTCTGTGTTTTAAGCCACCCAACTTCATGACCATGTGTATGGCAGCCCTAGGGAACTAAGACACATGGCAACACTATTCTCAGGGCTCTCACTAATCTTGGAAGTACAGGTTTGATTTTGAACCTTGGGCTAGAAAGGCTTAGGAAATAGAGTCAGTGGGACTCTCATCTCGAGTCATCTGCCCTTCACCAGAAGATTTTCTCCTTCCTTTCTGATGATTCCTGCATGCCCTGGCCCCCACTGCCTCTCACCCCTAAATATTACCTTTACAGAAACAGAAATAGTTAATTAGTTCTTGAAACTCACGATAAAAAATCACATTCAAGTTTAAGAAAAACAGCCACTTTGGAGCCAGAACACGTAGACGGACCCCCAATCTACCACTTACTGTGCCACTGGCCTTGGGTAGCTAATTTTACCCCTAGTCTACTCAACTGAGAAATGGCGACAAAAATTCCAATCCCCTGGTAGAATGAATTTTGATGAAAATCAAAGAGGCGGATGCCTGTATTTTCACCTCCGTCATCTAGGCAAAAAAATTATTTAATTTATTTTTTTAGGCAAAAATTTGAAGCAAAGCTTACACCCTGATGTCTTGTAGGAGAGTGTAATCCTATGGCCAGAAGAGTGAGGGTGAAAGGGAAGGGAGGCCAAGGAGGGGGAAAGAAACGCAAAAAGGGGTGTGGCGCCTGTGGCTCAAGTGGCTAAGGCCCCAGCCACATACACCTAAGGCGGCGGGTTCGAATCCAGCCCAGGCCCGCCAAAACAACAATGATGGCAGCAACCAAAAAATAGCCGGGCGTTGTGGGGGGCGCCTGTGGTCCCAGCTACGTGGGAGGTTGAGGCAGGAGACTCACTTGAGCCCAGTAGTTGGAGGTTGCTGTGGGTTGTGATGCCACGGCACTCTACCCAGGGGGACAGCTTGAGGCTCTGTCTCAAAAAAAAAAAAAAAAAAAAGAAAGAAAGAAACGCAAAAAGGTAGGGACCATCCTGCCACAGGGCCACCAGGACGTGCAGTCCACAGCTGGGTCTCAGGAGACGTCTTCCTCCAGGGAACCTCCACTGTGGAGAGCAGCCGCTATTGGAGCAGGGAGGGGCCAGAAGAAAGGTGAGGGTATCTGGGTCACCCTCCTTCTGCCTCCTGTCTCTCACTGATCAAACTTTACTGTGAAGAGAACTATCTCTCCTAGACTTCTGTGGTACTACCTGGTCTTCTGGGCAGCCCGTGGGAAGTGACATCCAACTCCCACGTGGTCAAAGACGAACGGCCGACATGGATGGTCTTGTCGGGTCAGTCCTCAGCACCGCAGCTGCTACTGTGTGGCCACCATGAAGCAGCTGTGGCAGGGCCATGCCACACTCCAGCCCTTCTGCGAGGGGCTGGGGGTGTCTGAGAAAGCTGGCGGTAGTGAGAGGCATGAAAATCGCAGCCCCGCCGGGAGCCCAGAGCAAGCTGAGGTTCAAGGCCAGGCAGTGCCTGCAAGTGGAGCCGCCCCAAACAGGGTCCTCCGCTTCCCGGGAGACAGACTGGAGCAGAGCCCACTGCTCTGCAAATAAATATTGCTTCACCTTGCATGTTTTTATTGCTTTCCATTAATTTTAACCTTTTTTATTTTTTAAATTTTTATTACACATATAAATGCAAACTGCCATCATTTTGAAGAAAATACTAGTTTGTTTCTCTGTGAAAATTATGTTTTTAATTTCAAAAAGGTCTATTTTTATTAAAATACAAAATTTTACAATTTTTATTACATGGATAAAGGCAACCTGCCATCGTGTCAAAGAAAATACTATTTTTATGCTCAAATTACATTTTCAAATTCTGTAAGTTGTACATTTTTTCAGTGTGTCACAAAATGTGAACCTTTGCTATCTTGAGCTGTTTTAAGGAAATAACCCACCAGTCCTTCAAGTACACCAAGGGTCATTTTTTTGGCTGTGGACTGTCTCTACCTCAAGCACAAGCAAATCTAATAAAAGGCTTTGGGGAGAAACTGGTTCTCACTTGGGCACTATGGCAACTGACTGTGGAAGCCGCAGGCTCCCGGTCTTATACAGGGTGTCCTGTGAGGCGGGGCTTTGCCAGCAGCCAGTGTTGGGAAGGTGAGCGCGAGGGAGGCAGGACTGGGCAGCAGGAGAGGCTAAACCCCATGTGGTTGGTGGGCAGCTGGCAGTGCCCTTCAGAATTGTCCTAGATTGAGGCAAGGGCCTTTGTACCCACGCATCGACTTGTCATTGAATGGGAACGGCCCTTGGATGGACATGTCCCCTTGGATAAAGCCACTCCCTTCAGCTGGGGCTATCACTGGGAAGAGACTCAGCTGTGGTCCCGGTGGTCCCGGTGGTCCCGAACAGCAGAAAATGCAGTCCCCGGTTCTGCGGTGGGTGGGGTTCAGAGAGTCGCACCACAATCCTCATGACAAACGCGTTTCTGCAGAGTGGGAGACATGAGTAACATCAGTTGGCTCCCCATCTTAGATTTATTTTCTGGACTGGTTCTTTTGCAAGGAAAATAATGTTTATTGTCTTTATAGTTTTATAAGTAAGATAATACTCAAGTCTCTTTCCTATCTCTCATTCCAAGGTATGGATTGAACACTTCCAGGTTTTTCAATATCCTTTAATTTTATCCACCTCCAAGGAGGAGCTGGAGCCAATCTGACAGCCCTTGGGCCTCCTGGTCCCAGTGCGTGGGCTCTGGGAGCCTCTGAGACTGCCTGTGCTCCCCACACATGGCTGAGTGGGCTGTTGGCCCTGTCTTCTGACCCCCTGCCTCCTTGTAGTAAGTAGGAGGGCCCAGTGTCTCCCTTCCAGAGGCAGGCCTGGCCTGCCCCTCTATCTTGTCCAGCTTCTCTCTTTCTGGTTGGGCAGCTAAGTTGGTTGTGCTGTGCATTACAGACTCAAAGGCCCGTAGTTCGGGGCTGGAATTGGAGGCACCACAGTGACCTTACACAAGCTGCCTCCTCTAGCAGTTTACCAAATTCATGTTAGGGATTACCAAGCAGCCGATAAAACTTGATTTCAATCCACATTTGAGTAATGATCTATGCAGCTATTATCATTTTTTCAGCTTTTATTTATCTAGCAAATATTTATGGAATATATTTTATGTGCCAGGTCCCATGCTAAGGATTAGAAAAGCAAAGGTAAATATGAGATCCCTGCTTTTACAGAAGGTACGTCCAACTAGGGATAGAGGAACAATAAATAAATCTGCAAATAAACAGACAAGACAAGCCCTGAAAAGTGCTTAAAGGGATGGATATGAGGACGAAATTCAATGTGGGGTAGTGTGTGAAATAGCTGGTTTAGATTAGGTGGCTCCCTAGAAGGAGACATCTGAGCTAAGACTTTAATGTGTAGAAAGAGCCAGGCATGCCAAAATGTGGGGGAAGGGATCCTTGCAGAGGTACAGCCAGTGCAAAGGCCCTGGGGTAGGAATGAGCTCAGCAAACTTGAGGAACAAAAAGAATCAAGGAACCTGGAGGATCATGGGCAAGAAGGAAGGGGGAGAATACCAGGGCAGAAAGAAAGGCAGGGGTCAGAGGATCTGGCTAGCCTCAATCATCATATTTTTCTAAATGCACAAGGTATACTACTGGTGGCGCACAAATATTTAGAGTGGTATATCTGCAAATATTTTTATTCAAATAATTATATATTTATTTTAGAGTATATTAAGAAAAATATAATTATCACATCAAAACCATCATTTCCTAAGTATGACTATTCAGGTGAAACTAAATTAAATAAGGAACCAATTTAAAGAGAATATTAAGTCAATTATAGTACAGGTGTTATTCAGCTAGAGCCAAGATCTCAACAGTAGTGTTTGCAGAACTTCAATTTAGGGAAACGCTACTTACCCATTAGAACCAAGAAGGAATGGAGATGCTTCTGTCCTCCAGACCCTGCCCCGCACCTCACATCTTCCCCATGCTGCTGCTCAGGGGTGAGAGGGGGAAGAGAAGCCCTGGTGTGGCAGAGATGGCCTGATTTTCCCCTGTCCTCCACACCCACTGAGCTCATCTTCCCCTTTTCATCCTCTAACTCAACTTAAGCATAATCTTCATCCTTTCGCTCCCAGATATGGCTGCAAAGTCCTCCTAACCAGCCTCCTTCCTTCATGTTCTTCCCACCTGATGCATCCTCAGCTGTCAAGGTGCAACATCAACAACAAGTCAATGAAATGATGCTTCTGCTTACAACCCTCTGTGGCTCCCCAGTGCCTTCTGGAATAAAACCCAGATATAACACAGTATCTTAGGCCCTTAAGGAATTGACCCAGCTTCATTTTTAGTTTTTTTCCAGCTCCCCTTTTCCAAATATTCCATGTCCTACTATCCCACTGAACCCCAAAGTTTCATAATTCCGTGTTTTTAACACAGAATGCTCCCTCTGCTTTGAATGCTCTGACATATTTTTTATACTTGATAGCAGTGAGAGGAATAATCTGGTCTAGAACAAGTAATATGAAGATGCATTGTTTGTAGGAATATAAAATCAATAATAGACTAAAATGTAGACTTCTTTTTATCATCATCTCTTACTATAATGGCAGACATTGAAAGTGATAAATCCGCTCGCCACTGGAGCAGACACCAAAACCATCACCCTGTTTGGAGCACCCTAGAACACAGAAGACCTCCATTTATCCTTGTGTGCTGGTTGAGACCTTTCCTGACCTCCCACTACCCCTTCACTCTCCACTGGCTTGCCTATCTTCCCATTTCACTGCCCTTGTGATTCTACATCTTACCTGTGTTTACAAGTCTGTCCTTCCCAGTGGGCAGTGAATTCCTTGAAGACAGTGGCTATGACATGCCTGTGTCTTCCTGAAACTTAGCACGGCACCTGGGGTGCAACATGGCACAGAAAATGAATAGTAAGGAAATCAATGAGCCCATTTTGAGCTCTTCTGAACTCTGATTTAGGCATCATGTATTTCCAAGTCACAACTCAATTAAAAGCTCCAATTCATGTCTAAAATGTTGCTGCAGATCAAGTCATAATGATCTGGCTGGAGGTCCTTTCCTTGCTGGGATGCCGCAGGAAGGTGTTTGGGTGGTATTGAAATGACTCACTGCCCTGGCGGCTTAACAGGATTACCAAGGGGCTTACCTTGCTCAGTGATGCATGCTGGGATCCCCAGCAGTGCCAGCCAGGCCAGGAGCCGGAGCTGTTATCTGTGCAACTATTTCCCTGGTACTTGGGGACAGGAAATTAGTAGTCATGGCAGTGGCAGTCCCCTAGATGAGGAGAGATCAGTCAGAAGAAACCCAGAGAGTGCCTTCCTCCCCATCAAATTTCATTCCCCCTTCTACTCCCAGATCCCAGAAGCTCAGCCTACAAGGGACTTGCATAAAATCTGAGCAATCTCCTCATCTCGCAGATTGGGAAGCAGAGGTCATGCCAGAGACAGGCATGGACAACTCAAGGCCACACAGCTAGCAAGTGACAGCACTGAGTATGAAGTCTGCATATGCTCTTTCCCTGTTTAGTGAGGGAGCGCCAGGGCCTGGAACCGCACCAGTGAGCAGGGAGCAGATGGCGGGGGAGAGAAGTCACACCTGTTGGCTTACTTTTCCTTTCCTTTTCAACCGAAGCAAAATTCACATAACATGAAATTAACCTTTCGTAGTATACAACCCAGTGACGTTTAGTACACTCACCACCCAGCGCACCACCACCTCTATCTCCTTCTAGTTCATCATCCCAGAGGAAGCCTTGTGCCATTACCAGTCAGTCCCCATGTCCCGCTGTCCTGAGACTGGCACCCACCAGCCTGCTTCTGTCTGCACGACGTGCCTCTTCTGAACATTCCCTGCAAATGAAATCATAGACTCTGGGCCTTTTGTGTCGGCTTCTTTCACTGAGCGTGTTTTCCAGGCCCATCATACCGAACATGTATCGGTATTTCACTCCGTTTGTGGCTGATTAATATTCCACGGCATGTCTACACCACATTCTGTCTATCACACCTGGTTTTAACTAAGAGTTGGGTGCTGGGGTAGTAAGAAGTTCCTCGATGTGTTCATGCTTTCTTCACTCTCCACTCCCACAAGTAGGCACAGCCTGGGGCTCAGTAATGTCTCCCCAGTGGGCATTTATTGAACACCTGTCACAGTTACCACTGGGTGAGGCTCCCAGAGCCGACCTGGGTTCACAGTGTGGGAGGGCACACACTGAGCCCGGTAGAGTCTGGCTTCTGGTTCCAGCTCATCAATAATCAGCTGATGACCTGGGGCAGGTTCTTCCCTCTTTCTGAACCAGTTTCCTCACCCCTAAGCCAGGGAAATAATCTATTCAGGCTGCTATAACAAACTACCCCCCGACAGGGCGGCTTATAAGCAACATACATTTGCTTCTCTCAGATTTGGAGGCTACAGGTCCAAGGTCAGGGTCCAGCATGGTCAGGTTCCGTAAGGGCCACCTTCCAACTTGCAGATTGCTGAGTTCTTGCCTTCCCATGTCAGGGGACGAGGATAAGAGAGCTCTCTGGGGACTCTTTTACGAGGTCATTAGTCTTATCCATGAGGGCTCCATCCTTACAACCTCCCAAAGCCCCCCCCTTCATACCCTCACATAGACTGGGGTGGGGCACAAACGTTCAGACTGCCGCACTTGCCCACCTGACCATCAGTCGGAGTGAGGGAGAGGTCTGAGTGAGAAAATATTGGCAAAACTCCATAAGCAACTCCTCACTGTGTGAGTTTATCCCATTTAGAAACAATAACTCCGTTCTAGCCACCTAACCGGAAGGACATGTTGATTGATAGCGGATGGTAAGATGGAAGAGATTATCTACAGGAATGCTTTCAGGGGGCAAAGAGATGCCCGGATGGGCACAGAAGGGGCCTGCGTATGGAGGGGACTATTCTGAGAAGACTAGAGGAGATAGTTGCCTGTTGCTCAGAGGAATGAGGCTGAGAAAAAGAGACGGCAGGGAGCAAAAGATAGCAAAGGGCTTCCAGACCCATGAGGAGACTCCATCTCATGACCCCCGGGTCTTCAATAAAGTTACAGAACTCACAAAGGTCTGGGTGCAAGGAGACTTTTGTGAAGACAGAGGAAGGAAGGAAGTAGGCTTTGTTCCTGGAGGGGAATGCCGGGCAGAATGAGACAGACACTTGGACAAGAGGTGGAGACGGCTACGCCAGAGGACGACATACACCGTGGTGCTCGGGGCCATTGTGCTGTGAATTTAAGGCTCTCACAAAGCCTGGCTTAGGGTTTGGGTGAAGGGTAATCAGTTCTCAGGGGGCCTCAGCTGACATCGGTGCTATATAGCATTAGACATCTGCCACAAGGGCTTTGCCCATCAGCAGTGCCACTGATGAGGACCATGGTGTCCCTGCACTGCAAATACGTAACTTGTACCTCCCAACACCGTGCAGCCCTCACTCCTGCAGCCAAAGTGCGAGAGTTGCAATCTAGGCATGGATTTGCTTTTTCTCTCAAATAGTCATTGGTTAGGAGGCCCTTACGTGGCAGTCACAAATAAATGACTTCTGTAATTGAGGCTGGTCCCTGGAATGCCCTGGCCTACATATACATTCTACTGTCACCAGCCCAGAACGTGCATAGTAACTGCCTCACTCAGGACCTGGGAAACCTCTACTCACCTGCTCAGTTGCCACGTCATGTGCGAGTTACTGGCTTAAAACACCAAGCCAGTGGGATCAGGATGGGGCTTAGAGCTCTGCCCAGCTCAGCTTTGTACCCCAGGGAATGCCGCCCCTCAGAAAGGGGTTTGGCCTTTGGTCAAGTCACTTCCCTCCTTGAATTGGATCCTAAAGAAATCAACAAAAGCAGAAAGCCAATTATCCCACAATGTTCTTTACAAAATTATTCATAATGCTAAACAGCTGGAGATGTAAAATCCCAACAATAGGCAAAAAGGCAAGACACTTACTGTGAATCACCACTATGGCATTTCTGCAGCCATGAAATAAAGATTGGCGCAATATGCAAATGTGTATAATATTAAGTGAAAACACAGAACCCTGAACAGTAGAAATGTACATAATGTGTGGGCAGGAAAATAGGGGCTACAGGAAAATAAAAAAAAATATTGCAAGAGATAAGATATCCATAGGTAGCTTTGGGTTAATATTATCTTTTGTATCATCCTCTTAGAATTACAGTAGGTTCAAACTTGCATCCTTCCAGCTGATCTGTTTTCCCCACCCAGTTAGACTGCATTTGTGTGTCCCTATCAAGGTATTTACAGTTCTGTTTGTGCTGACTTGTTCCTATCCCTCTTACCATGTAGGACCTTCTGTAAGGTCCATGATAGTGGGCATGAGATGGCTAAATAACAATGTTGCAGGCTGCTGGTGCTTGGGAGATGTTTAAGGATGCTGTGTTGGAAGTGTCCCGGAGTTTGCACCTGGAGGATCCATTTTCAGTTTGGACTGTAGTCAGGAAGAGACTCTTTCCACCTAAGGAGCTTAAGACCTTCCCAGCAAACAGCACGTGGGGACCGGAGCTGTCAGGAATGGTGAATCTCGATCCTTACTGAGAAAATGCACCTCCAACATGATCACTGAGCAAGAGAGCACTCCAGACAGCACCCCTGCATGATTGGTGAGCTGCTGCTGCAACATCAGTGGGCTGTATACTGTCCCAGAGTAAAGAAGCATAGACCCTAAATTCTCTGTGATCAGTACATCAGGGTCTAGAAAAACTGATGGGCATTTCAGTCTAGGTCAGGACATGAAGAACAAGAGGATGTCGCCCAGAGAAGAGCATGCAGGCACCTCCGAGACTCCCTCTAGCCACCCGAATGTCATACATGGCCACACTCTCATCGTACATAATTGGCACGAGAACTCACGTACAGTCTCTGTTTGACTTGTTTTTACTAAGATTATTCAGGAGCTAGTATTTCCATCTCCTTCCAGAGAGGGAGCTCAGGCATCCTCTGCTAATTGTCATCAGTGGTCAGGCTAAAGAACATCAGAGATTGCCCTACAGATACTTGGGCCAGGTGTGGTCTATCTGGTGTCTAAAATCAGGGATCAGGCCAGGCATGATGGTTCACACCTGTAATCCTAGCACTCTGGGAGGCTGAGGCGGGAGGATCACTTGAGCTCAGGAGTTGGAGACCAGCCTGAGAAAGAGAAAATTCTGAGAATTTGATCTGTCTCTACTAAAAATAGAAAAACTAGCTGGGGCTTGCGGTGGGCACCTGCTACTTGGGAGGCTAAAGCAAGAGGATCACTTGAGCCCAGGAGTTTGAGGTTGCTGTGAGCTAGGTTGATGCCATGGCCCTCTAGCCTGAGCAACAGAGGGAGACTCTATCTAAACAAATAAATAAATAGAATCAGGGCTCAGTATCCTGAGCAGGAAAACCTACCAGGGCAACTACCCTGAGAGAATTCTGTTTGAACAGGCTTGCTTCTTTGTGAATGAGCTACGTCTACTGGATGAGAAAAGCTCTTGAGAATAAAAGTTCAGTAAAAACATCACAGAGAGGAAAGTTACAAAAACAAATTTAAAAAAATTGCAACATGGCCTGCTTTAGGGGGAGAACCTCAGGACAGTTGGGGAAAGAGTGGGAAGAGATTTTTATTGTATTCCCTTTATACTTTTTGAATTTTTAAGCTATGTGTTACCAAATCAAATCAATGAGTGACTAATGAATGGATAATTTGGTAAAATGAAAAACTGAAGCGCTCTGCTGATGCCATTTCCCTGAGTTGGAGACTGAGGCTGGGCAGCAGGTAATTTAGGTGGTGGTAGCAAAAGTCAAGGGGTCCTGAAGAGATTTGTGCTTCACATTAACGGAACACCAGCCATCATGTAAGTTGGTTATTTGAAATTCACTCTTCAGAGTTAAGAAAAGATCCCATCATAAAATGCTCTTGTATTCCCTTAAAAGGGAAGAAAGGAATTTATTTCTGATAAAATTCAAACTGAGCCATAACCATAACCTATTGGAGGGCCAGTTCCTCCATGACCGGAGCTCTGTGGCCCTGAGGCTCAACCTTTGCTTCATCAAGGAGGAAAAGGTTAGTGGGAAGCAAGATTTGCTGCCAAGATTCACTGCATCACCCCTCAGATTTAATCCTTTATAGTCATGAGGTGGGACTAGGTGTGAGGGCCAAGCTCAAGTCCCTCACAATCCTGCTGCTGAGCTGGCCTTGCTGGGCAGTGGGACAGTCTGACTCACCAGAACCCAGGTCTAGGACCCCAAGGGAACCTCACAGTTATGTTCCAGGGTACCTTGGATCTTCCTCAAGGGCAAGATGTTATCCTGCTCTCCTTCCAAGCACTCTGCAGAGGCCTCATGATCCTAAGCATGCCAGTGTCTTCACAGGGACAGAAGCCACAGAGGGGATCACAGGGAGGACGCCAAGCTGTGTCATCAGCACAAGTGAGACCAGTATAGAGGTGTGACTTAGTGGACACCTTAGGAAGGACAGGCTGTCTGAGATGAGGCAGCATCAAAGTGCCTTTGCCTTTTAACCCTGGGTGATTTTTCACAACCTCCCACCAAAAATGACTGAAGATCAGGTTACTTAACCACATCTAAACAGAATAGCTTTTGTAAGAAAAAGCTTTAAAGCAAAAAGAGAAGTGAACTAAAGTGGCCCATCCTAATCTTCTGGGGAGGGGTCGCTGGTTGCTAGAAGACCCAGCAGTGCTCAGATCCTGGGATCTCAGTGGCCCTCTGGAGAGCCAGGCCGCAGTGCCTCCGCAGGGGGCTATGACACACTCAGATCTCTGCATCAGGAAATAGCACTTTCCTGACTTCTTCAAAATGGGGAAAAAAGATACCTCTCCTTCTTACACTGGCTACCAGATCACACTTCCTAAATCACTGAGCCAGTCACACCTCTTTCACGCCCAAAGGTTTTCTGGCTTTGGGCCTACAGAAAGTGGTGTTCCCTTGTTTCCAAACCACAGCCCCACCTTTCCCAGTTGCACACACCTGCCATCCCCATCTTCCCCACGGGGGCCCAGGGGGATCTTGCTTGCTGCAGTCCCCACTTACTCATCTCTCAAAAAGTCACTTTTTGAACTCTTAGCTTTCTATTAGATCTTTACTCATTTTCTGTTTTGCACACCTGGTCAAGAGGAATTTCCCCCTGCTCTGAGCTCTGAGAGCATTTTCTCTGTGTTGTTCTTGAGGCATTTTGACCATTGTGCATGGTCATAGCTCTGCTCTGGATGGCAAATTCCATGGAAACAGGGGTTTCCTCCTGGTTTTATGTGATTTGCTTCTCTTTGGATACCCAGGTGCTCCATAATGTTTGACACTTTGGGGTGACCTGTAGATACAGATGGACTGACTTGAGGGACTCAGTTCATGGTCACTGTGGAAGAACAGGCTGGCAGAAGGTCCCCGAGCTTGCTACAGAGATCTCAGCTGTAGGTGGAGAGTCAGCTGGCTGACCCCTTTCCTTGTAGCTCCAGAGTTTCACACATCTCTGTGTCTATGAATAGTCAAAGCAAAAGGCTACACTAAGCATCTTTTTTGCTCCAACCTCCAATTTCAAGTTCAGGGAGATCCCTTAGGGATCGACATTTTAAATCTCCCCTCATCATGTGCTATAGCAAGGCTGACTAATGCTGACTGTCCTTTCGCCAGGAGCACCTTCTCTTGCTTTCTGGGCACGCTGTGTTTTTCCTCTGCACCCATCTCAGTCTCCCAGGCCCTCTGGCCTGCTTGGCACACAAAAGGTGCCTGAGGGGAGGAGACATCTTCTATGAGTGTTCCAGTGGTTTTGCTTTCCCCACAGGAGGCAGAAGGAGCACCCCCACCCGGCTTCTCCTGCCCACTCCTCTCAGCCTCCTGCCTTTCTACACTGGACAGTGCCTGGTGCTGGGAGTTCTGTGGTCACAGGAGAAGAGATGAGGGCTCCGGGTAGGGAAAGAGGCCAGTGAGTGATCCCCGTACTCATGCATTCTTCAGGAAGGAGAGAGAATTTGACCTGAACCTTTTTTCTAGATAATTCGGCATCAAGCAGCAAAGAAGCCTGCAACTTTGCCAATTCTTTGTTTTGTTTTGTTTTTTCCCCTTTCCTCCAATCAGTCCAGGCCGATGGAGGAGTGGGAGGGTCTGAAGGGAGCAGGGGCCACAGGCACAGTGGGGCTGAGCCGGAATGCTGAGCCCGCAGAAGTGACCCATTGAGAGAGCTCCTGCTCACAGCGGAGGGGCAGCGGCACCCCCAGCCTACTGCCACAAGGGCAGCTCTGTGCTGTGGGCACAGGGCTCCATCCCAGCCCCACTGGCTGGGACAGAACAACATTTCCTTATAAGGCCCCGGGTGCCTTGCCAAGGCTGGATGGCTCCAACAGACTGTAGCTTTCCATTCTCCTGGTGGCTCCAGTGCAGGCCTTGAATGCAGCCCTTGTTGTCAGGCCCCTCCCCTCCTCCACTGCCCCCACCCCACCCACTTCCACTCCTTGCCAGAGCCAGCCCCTCTGGAGCAGGATAAACAGCCCAGAAGCCTCTCCCACGCAGGGCCTGCCATGGCTCAGGCCTGCTGGAGGCAGCACAGGGTAGCAAACAGAGCCCCAGTGGCAGAAAGTCTGCAGCCCAGCGGTTGCCTTACAATTGTGACGTACCTTCAGTGAAGGTCCTTTCTTCATCTGAAGAATGGGAATCGAGTTGTTATGGGGGCCAAATTCTTTGTATTGCATTCAGTGCCTTTCTGCAGCCCAACCTCATGTTGAAGCTGTACTCTTCTCCCCCAGGCCAGATTCCCGAAGCTCTTCCCAAGGCACCTTGCTTACCTAGGCCTCCACTGCCTCCTCTGTGAGGTCTTCTCCACCTGGAACAGCCCCTAGTTATCTACTCAGGGAGCTCATCCTGTGAGCCCCACCCTAGCTATGCCTTCCTCCCTCTTCAGGAAAAAGGACCATTTCTTTCTCTTCTCTCCTCATCAATTGTATGTACCCCTCTTAAAGCTTTTCTGTTCTGCAATGGCAATGGTTTGTTTAGCTGCCCATTCCCTCCATTGGATGAGCTCCTTGAGGGCTCTCCTGGTCTTCTCTTTCTCTTTGTGTCCCTCAGCTATACCACATAATCGGTGCTTCATGAAAGATCATTGTGCAAATGGCTAAATATACAGCATTAAGTTCAAAAAAGACAACTGTCGGGCAAATATTCACAAAGTTCTGTGCACCTGCGAAAGGGGTCTCTTGCCCACCAAAGCGCTGGCCCAGCATGGCTGCCCTGCTGAGGGCAAAGCAATGATGGATGTAACGGCATAACTTGTCAAGCTCAATTCTTATGGGTCTGGGATGCCTCAAGTTCCAAATAAAGAATTGCAATCTCTGCCGAAACAAATCTTTTCAAAAGGGGGGAAACTCTATTGCGCTGGCCCTCCACCTCCGATTTCCAGTCTTTGTTAGGAAACATAGAGGGGCTCCAAGTCCCCAGCCCCTCTGCTTTTGCTGATTGTGCATTCCAGGTTTCTTCAGTATTCTCTGGGCAGGGGGAAAATCTCCTGGCTTTAAAAGTTTGAAGCATACTGATCAATCCAATCTTGTTACCGGCCGTCGGTCACTGTTGCCAATATGCAGAGATGGGGATAGGTCCACCAAACTTTGTCAGAAGGCCAGCGATTCTGGAGAACAGTGAGAGTAGCCTCACCAACACTGTTCTGTTCTTCCATTTCCAAAACCACAGTTTTATACAAGTTCAGAGTAAAGACCACGTTAACCCTTATTTTAAATGATAATCAGCGTAACTCGGTGGCCTATTACAATATTCCAATTCAAGGGTTAATCTCCTAAATCAGTCCACCCGAACTACTTAAGACAGGCATCTTTAAGGTGGGAGCTAAATTTACATAACAGTAAGAATGGGAGACAAGAGGTGAAGGTCAGGCAGGACCTAAACCCGCCAGACCAGCTGTGTCCTTCACCCTAGCCTGTCTGACCCCATCTTATTCTCAGGACATGTGCTTTGGATCTCAACATTTGACTGTTGAAAAAACTGAACCCCCCTGAAAGAAAAGTGGTTTTCCCAACATTACACGAGTCAGCCACAAACTCAGGACTATATCCAGGTCCCCGTCTCTCTTCAGGACCATATCCGAGGTCCCTGCCTCTCACCCACCTAAGCCCTTGCCCCAAAACCACTGCCCTGCTTAGGGTGGAGCGATGATGGATATAACTGCATATCTTGTCAAACTCAATTCTTACGGGTCTGGGATGCCTCAGGTTCCAAATAAAGAATTGCAGTCTCCGCCAAAACAAATCTTTCCAAAATGGGGATTCTGCAAATTATCAGGTCAATGATTTGCAAGCACAGCACAGTTAAGCACTGTAGGAAGACTGTCCCTCTGTTCTCCAGGATCCCAGTGATGATTTTAAAGAAAAATACTCTTGTCCCAGGATAAAATACCTTGTTCTCTATCTACACACTCAGGTTTTCAGAGATGATATTTGTAGAATGAACCCCACAGTTGGTCGTGAATTCTATTTGCCACAGAGCCAAATTCAGGATATAAAGTGGTTCTGACTTGGGCTCCATCCAAGAGGCTTCAGTTACTTGAATACCAAAAAGACCTTATTATAATGAGATTTCTGCCTTAGATGCCTAAGGGCAGACACAGCAGGAAGCCAGGTATATAAGGCATTCTGGAGAAGAACACAGGAGATTAAGCTCAAGTCTCAACTCCAGTACTTACTGTGAAACTTAAAGCAAGTCAATTACCTTTAGAGCCCTCAGTTTGATTAACTATTAAATGGAATGATGATGCCTTGATGATCATCTTTGAAGACAGTAAGAATCAGATCCATTGAGATTATGAATGTGAAAGTGCTTTGTGAACAACCAGAGCAAAAAAACCTATGTCCCTAAACAGAAGTTAACTACTAACAGGCAGCATTTCTCCTTTTGGGCTTGTTCTTCTGAGTACAGAAGAGAAAAAGCTTCCTTTTCCAGGTTCTGGTAATGTTTGCTCCATCTCCCAGCATCCTCAGGGCCATGGGCAGCCGCCATTGCTGATCACTTTCCAGGAATCAAGATGGGGTTGCTGCAAGAAGTTGGGGAAACCATTCTCTCACTGGTCTTGTCCTCCTCTTCCTTCCCAGGAACAGTGAACGGGTTTGCCAGTTCCAGGCTCTGGGCTGACTGATCAAATTTGAGAAGTCTGTTCTCTTCTCTGGGTCTCCATTTCCCAATATATAAAATAAAGAAAGAAGGTGAATAGAATGCTATGTAAGTTTAGGAGTAGCAATGTAGCTTACTACCAAAACAGAGACATTCTTTCTTTTCTTTTCTTTTTTTTTTTTTTTGAGATAAGGAATTCTGTGTCATCTGGGCTGGAGTGCACTAGCTCTTCACAGGTACGATCCCTGTGGTGAGCTCTGACCTGCTTCATTTCCATCCTGGGCTGGATCACCCCCTCCATAGAAGACCTGGTGTTGTCCAGCTCATGGGAGGTTACTGTATTGATGCCAAACTTGGTGCAGACACCTGAACTACATAGAACACTACAGCCCAGAACTCCTAGGCTCAAGCAATCCCATTGCCTCAGTCCCTGGAGAAGATGGGACTGCAAGTACGCACCACCACGTCCAGCTAGAGTAAGGTGACCAGATTTTAACATTGGTAAAGCAGGACACCATTGACGGGGGTGGGGGGATCTTAATTAAAAATTTGGTCTATATGGAGCAACAAAAATTTTCATAGAATGCAAAAATAGTATTGTAATTTTTTTAAATTTCAGCATAAGTACAATTTACAAACATAATACATTAAAAAAATTATGTATAGTATTATTTTATTCTTTGGCATATTTCTCATTTGAGTGAATTTTTTTTAGTAGATTGCTGTTGTTGTTTAAAAGGTCATGAAATTTTTCACAAAAATTTGTTAAATTATATTTCACACATAAAATGGCTTTCAAAGTCTCAACACTTAATTGTGATTTTTCTGATGTCCACATTTTATTTACTGTAGAAAAAACGCGTTCAGTTGCAGCATTAGTTCCTGGTAAAAACAGCACATATCCCACAATTATTAGTGCATTATTGTATGGAACATGGTTTATTTCACAATGATGAAATATTTCTAACCATTTATTCTCTATTGTGATGTTTGATGATGCCCAAGATTTAACCTTTTCCTTATCAATATATTTTTTTAATAATGATACCTCATAAGTCATAAGTGTCACTTTCAAGGCCAGCGCTAGACTTTTTGCTGCCACTATAAAATATAAATAATACAAGTACTGTCTGCTAAATTCATGAAATAAATAAATAAATTACTTACTTAAATTATCTGAATAGCTGATTTGTTGACATCACTTGTTTAACTAACACTAGCACGCAGTTCGATGTGTATTGTCTGAGAGACAGTTACAAAATGTTTTTGTGGTTGCCAATGCCAAAAAATGCCATTGTTCATTAAGTCCAAACAAAATGGTGGTCGAATTCTAACAACTGATCAATAATGTGAACTTTGATAAGCAGTTCTCGATAATCATTTCTCAACAATTATTTGTTATTATTAAAGTTTAACATTATAAAATTAACAAAAATAACATAAAACTCATATCCTGGATAAATAGCCACATGGCAGCTGAAAACTGTATATTCCCTTCCCATTCTCCCGCTATTCCCTAGCTTGTCGTGCATTCTTTCCAAAAATTGGGACTTTTTTAAAATGCCACAGGACAAATTGTTAAAAATCGGGACTGTCCTGCCAAAAGTGGGACATCTGGTCACCTTAAGCTAGAGATGCTTAAAGAGTAGAAATATGTATTATTAATTATTACACCAAGATGGTCATTGCAAATTGTACTGTTCCAGGCAAACCAGGACATATAAACATAATATGATGCCCTGTTTCAACCCTGGATTATTTGTCACTGAGAAAGAAAAATGACCTTGAAGAAAAGAAATTTTAGTTCCCTCTGTGTCATCTTAACCCCCCTGAACTTTTGACTGATTCTACAAGTTGTTTTTACATTGTTCCTAGTCACCAAGTATATACTCAATATTAAGTTACATATATAAAAGAGTCTGCAGATTATAAAGCATTTCTATGTCTATAGCTGGTGAGGCAAACGTGAACAGGTATTAATCTCATTTAAAAGATTAAAAAAAAAAGTTCCTAGAGAAATTCAAGGACTTGCCCAAGGTCATGGAGCAAAGGGAAATTCTACCATGTCCCAACAGTGTCTATTTCACTGGGCCATGTTAATAAAGAAGGTGCTGGCTTCCTACAAGTGCAGGCTGGCTTTATGGAAGTCACCTTCCATCCATTAAGTTTCTTCTCCTTCCTTGGCAATAATACTCAAAGCATAGGTATATTTTTAGATCCTGTTGTGAAACTTATCAGAATTAAAATGGAGTCACTTCGGCTCGGCGCCTGTGGCTCAAGTGGCTAAGGCGCCAGCCATATACACCTAAGGTGGCAGGTTCAAATCCCCAGCCCAGGCCCGCCAAACAACAATGATGGCTGCAACCAAAAAAAAAAAAATGATCGGGCGTTGTGGCAGGCGCCTGTAGTCCCAGCTACTTGGGAGGCTAAGGCAGGAGACTCGCTTGAGCCTAGGAGTTGGAGGTTGCTGTGAGCTGTGATGCCATGGCACTCTACCCAGGGGGATAGCTTGAGGCTCCGTCTCAAAAAAAAAAAAAAAATGGAGTCACTTATGTTAAAAATCCTAAGCCAGAAAAGGCCACGAAGGGAATACTCAATAATGAAAACTTTCACAAAAGACTCTGCAAAAATCACAACTTTGCACAAAGGTCATCACAACCTTACAGAAAAAAAATATTTTATAAGGACATCTGCTGAGCAACTGTCTGTCCAACCCTCCAGCTAACAAACACCATCCTTGTTATTAATCCTTATAGCCAATGATAATTATCTCAAAACAACTATGAAATCCTTCTCCCTTTTCCTCGGAATACTACTCAGCCATTAAAAAAGATGGATACTTTACATCCTTTGTATTGACCTGGATGGAAGTGAAACACATTATTCTTAGTAAAGCATCACAAGAATGGAGGAGCATGAATCCAATGTATTCAATTCTCATATGAGAACAATTAATGACCTAGTACATGGTGGGGGTGGGGGAAAGGAAGAGCAGAGAGAGAGAGAAGGAGGGAGGGTGTAGGGGTCTTGGTGTGTGACACACCTTTTTGGGGCAAGATACAATTATAGGAGGGACTTTACCTAACAAATGCAATCAGTGTACTGGTTTCGTGTACCCTCAATGAATCCCCAACAATTAAAAAAAAAAAATCTTTGTCTTCCTTTTCAGAGCTCTGAATACATGCATAGCTTACTATGACGAGCATATTGCCATTCTAGTGCCCTATTCCCAAATAAACATGACTTTCTTTCACAGAGCTTCTGTTTGTTACCTAGGCTGGCACCCTAAGTCTATAGCTGAGCGACACCTTAAGAATCAACTTAATTTGCAAATGAGAAAACCAAAACCCAGAGAGAATATCTTGTACAAGATTATGCAGCCAGACCCAGGTCTAAGTAGAATGTAGATCCCCAAACTCCTCCTGGAGTACTCTTTTAATATTAACTAAACAAAAATATACTCAGAAAAGTCAACATAATTTATATGTTCTCACTGTTTTTCAAAAACTCATAAATAACCTTTTGATTTCCTAATGTTGAAGAACCTCGGGCTATTCCTGCGTCCTTTGGCTCAGAGAAATGAAAATTGAGGTTACTTAAGTGTAAAGCATTGTAACAGCCACTTCGTATTTCTCTTCCCTGCACTTCAAGAGAAGATTAAATTAAATGAAGTTTTCTAATGGGCAAAGCTCCCATAATTCAAAATGTTTACCAGAGTCTGGAGGGCAAACCAGGGGGAGCTTGCCATGCAAGAATGAGTGCTTGGAAAATGAGTAAGAAGCCTTGGGTTTGAGTTCTGGTTCAACTACTTTTTTGCAATACGAATTTGAACAAGTTCTTTTCCCTGTCTGGCCTTGGTTTCTTCATCTGTAATATAAAAGAGTTGGATTAGGTAATGTCTAAAAATGTTTCCAGTTCTAACAGTCCGTGAGTATCCAAACTCTAACTGCAGATGCCTTAGAGTGTGGAGCTGATCAAGTTCTTTTCTGACTATTAATCTCACAGGAGCCCAGCCCAGCAGAGGTTTTATAATTACATCTTGCTGGTGGATATTTCATGCCCCTTTGCCCTCTGCTTCTTTCCTGCTAATTAGCACAAATAACCACCTGTGCCAGCTCTACCAGGAACAGGGGCTGGGCATGCTCTCCAGTACAAACTAGGGGCGTTGAGTTAAATCAGCGGCATGAACCAAGTTGCCTAATTGACTGGCTCCTCATAAATTAACACAGCTCTGGCAAACATTGCTTGAAGTCTGATCATCTAGTTACTAATTTATTGCCCATGCAGAGATTACCGCTGTACATATTTCTCTGAGAAACTGTAACTATAGGCAAAATAATGACTCTATGACATTCAGTGAAGTCATTGTTTCAGTCTAAATGTTTCTCAAGGTAGGGAAAAACTTTTCTGAAAGACATCTAAGTACATAGCAATGACTTATTTCTAATACTGAATAACCCAGCTTGTGATTCTTATCTGAAGGTTCAGAGACATGATCCTCATTACTTAAGTGGAAGGTGAAGATGTTTCACTTGCCCAGGGCTCTCCCTCCGGTCCCTAATCTGTGTGTTTTGTGGAAGACTGACCCTTCCCAGCCAGAGGCAAACAGACATCCTGGGCATGGCCCATCACTGTACCACATCTCCCAGGCCACAAGGAAGGGTCCAGAAATGAATGTGTAACCAAAGTTGGTGACCAAATGTTCATCAGGACTTTTTCTACTTTTAAGAGAAGATGATTATTTTTTCCCCAGAGAGTTTACTCAGTTAGTAGAAGGTGAGTCTTGTAGGCAACTCTCCTGTTGGTCCATGGAGAGAGCTGGACAGAAGGAAACTCGGCACGATTTGAGGCCCTGAGGATAGCCAAACCTACTCTTAGACTTTTCTGAAACTGAGCTACGAAATCATGTCTTTGGTTTAAGTAAGCTTGAGTTAGATTCCTGTCATTTGCAACCAGAAATGGCCCTGACACATGTTAGCTTCTTATTAAGTCTTCCTGAGGACCTACAAATATCTGGGCTGAAAGAACATCTCATGTGGTTAAGTCCACTGTATGTGGACAGACTGAGAGGATGTGTTCCATGCTATCCAAAAAAGTTACAGTACTAGAAGCCAGATTGCTGAATGAATCTAAAGGGTCCCTCAGTGGTCAATTCCATCCTCAAGTTGATACTTTCACTGCTATGGTGTGAAACACAGAAGGGGAAAAAAACAACAAACAACAGTCTCTTACCTTAGAGCATCATTCTTTTCCAGAGCCTTAGAAATGCCACATGTCCCTGAGTCTCCCAAAAGTGTTTTGACCACATCCATGTCATCCCCTCATTTTTCCACAGCACTTTCATTTCTGCTAATTCCAGAGTAAAATGCCTGCATTCAAATCCACTGTTTACTTACAAAATTATATTAACTTGAACAAGTCACTTACATTATTGTGCATCAGTTTCTTCATCCATGACAGTGGTTCTCAACCTTCAGAATGCCGTGACCCTTAAATCCAGTTCCTCATGTTGGGGTGACCCCCCCAACCATAAAATGGTTTTCGTTGCTACTTCATAACTTTAATTTTGCTACTGTTATGAATTGTAATGGAAATATCTGATATGCAGGATGTATTTAGGCGACCCCTGTGAAAGGGTCGTTTGAACCCCAAAGGGGTCACGATCCACAGGTTGATCTATGACATGGATCATGGAAGTGATAAAAAATGTGCTCACTGCATAGAACGATTGTAAGCATTACTGAGAAAATCCATGTAAAGCAGGTAGCCCGAGGCCTGGCGTACAGCACTCAATAATTGTGGCTATGGCTATTAGTTGGTTGATTTTTTCAAATACCAACCAGAGACAGGATGTTTATAGATAAGAAAGGTAAAAACCTGGGAGGATAAGGGACTTGCCTAAGGTGGTTAGTGGAAAATAATGAAAACTGGCTCCCAGCTCACATGATGCTTATTTTATTTTATTTTATTTTATTTTATTTTTTGCGGCTGGAGCCTCAAGCTGTCCCCCTGGGTAGAGTGCTGTAGCATCACAGCTCACAGCAGCCTCCAACTCCTGGGCTCAAGCGAGTCTCCTGCCTCAGCTTCCCAAGTAGCTGGGACCACAGGTGCCGGCCACAACACCCGGCTATTTGGTTGCAGCCATCATTGTTGTTTGGCAGGCCCGGCTGGATTCAAACTCGCCACCTTGGGTGTACATGGCTGGCGCCTTAGCCACTTGAGCCACAGGTGCCAAGCCATAATGCTTACTTTAAAGTGTACTCCATACACCAAGTGGCTGATTCACCTTGGGTTAACACATTCATTGTTTCTTCTGCTGTTCTTTCACATACTCATTAATTCAGCAGATATTTCCAGAAAGCCACAGGTCTGTTCCAGCCCTGTCAATGATCAGAGATCCAGGTTCCAGTCCCAGCTCTGCATTAATTCACTATTGAGGCCAAGAGCAGGTGATTTCTCTTTGGGTGTCAGTTTTTTCAAAAGACTGGACAAGATCCCTCTAAGGGTCCTTCCGTACGTAACAAGCTCCTGTGCTAGGAGGACATTGAGATGCACAGTCACGGCCCCCGCCCCGGATAGGGAGCCTGCAGTCAAGTGGGAAAAACAACCATAACTGGTGTGTACTTGCCCCACCATGCTGGAGTGCGGCATACGTCCCCTAAAAAAGTGGGTTTTGATCAAAAGAATTTGATGTCTTCCACATGCCAGGATTGGCAGGGAAGTCAATTCCCAGCATATTCCGGGGACCCTCCCTCAGCCCCAGTTGGATGAGAACTGCAAATAGAGTTGCAAAGAGTGATTGGTGGGCCCAGTGACATCTATATAGTGTTTTGTTTGACCCAAAGTGCTTTTTTAAAAACTTAAGCTAACATTTAACAGCTGGGAAGTTTCTCATTAAAACTCAACTTTCTGGCTTTTCTTAAAAAAGCATAAGATCTAGCAACACTAAGCTGGAATATTGACAATGGCAGGTAACATCTTAGAGCTTCATCTTTTAGAAGGAATCCACCTATGTCTTATTAGACCTGAGAGTTTGGGTTTATCTTGAGGCAAACTACCTGAATTCAGGGAAAACAAGCATCGTGGCTTTTCAGTCATACAAATTTAAAAGTTTTTGTTGGAGAAGGTGGGGGAACTGAATGTTTCTTATATGTATATTATTTTATTAACATACACACACACCATATGCAAACACAAGATTCAGAAATTTCAGTTCCTGAACTTAATGCAAAATATGTACTTAGGCATTTATTTTAGCCAACTTGGAGCTCAGCATGCTTTGATATTTCACTGGGAGACATGTTTCTAAACCTAGATAAATCCCTAATAAATGTTATCTTCCTTTTCCCTAAGGGTATTAGAGTTGGTGGCTCTGTCCTTAGTAATGCAGCTCACTAAAGAAAAAAGCCCTAATTTATACAGTTTGCTAAATTCCATTTGTAAGTACTCCCACCATGGCCAAATTCAAGGATGATTTAGCAATTGGCTTGCAACATTTCTGAAATTTTCGTTCTTATAAGCCAGTACAGCAGACTCAGCACACCTGGCCCACCTAATTCCAGAACCTGGAGTGTAACAGTTATGTGGCTTTTCTCTCAGCCTGAACTCTAGGAAGGAGCTAGAAGAAATAGGAAACATACGCCCCGCCCACCTGGGGGAAATTTTGTTCCAGCCCTGTTAGTGATCAGACATCCAGGTTCTCTGATCTCCTTAAGAAGAATCACAGTTCTACCCATCATCTCTACTTAAATGTCTAATAATGTTATGAAACTTATTACATCCAAACAGGTTTCTTGGACTTCCTCTGAAAGCTGTACTGTGGCCCTTCAATCCTGCAATCCTAATAAAGAAACGTCTACCCTGTTCTTGAGCTGAACGCTATTACGGAATTGCCCTTGATTCTTCTCTGTTTCTCAACCTCCTTGTCCAATGCTGAAACAAATCTTTGGGCCCACCTCCAAAATTCATTGTTCCCTTCCCTGCATCCCACTGCAACAACCCTAATCTAAAATAGTCCATTAACTTTCGCCTAGAACATTTCCCGGCTTCCTTGCCCATTTCTTTACAATCACTTTTCAAAAAAACAGCCAGAGGGATCTTTTTAAGAATATAAATTAGATCATTTACTCCCCTACTTTCAACCATCCAAGGGCTTCCAGCTGAATTTAGCATAAAATTCTAATTCCGCATCCTGGACTAAAGGCTCTTCCGCATCTGATCCCTGCCCTTCTATCCGTCTTTGTCATGCACCTGCCCCTCCCCAGGCCCTCTTTTACCCCTCCCAAGGTCTTTGAACTCTCCCAGCTCTTCCATATCAGAGTGTATCCCCAGTCTTTTCTTCTCTCTTCTCCAAGCACTTGGCATGGCCAACCTCTTCTCATTCTCCCAATACCTGTTTCAATGTCACCTCCTCCCCCAAACCTCCCCTGTCTCCTACCTGAAGCAGCTCTCCTTCTCTGCCCAGTAGTTCCCCATTCCATTGGCCTCTTAATTATCAAACACATTGTTTACTTCTTCATGCTTTCCACCCACACGGAAATTATAAATTCCATGTGGGCAGAAACCTTATATGCCTGGATTTTCCTGTATGTTTTATAACTAGAACAATACTTAATAAATAGTAAGCATTAGCTAAATATTTGTTAAATGAATGAAAAATAAGCAAATGAATGAATACTAAAATTAAAGGTGGGGTAAGAAGATTTGACGCTTCATAGTTCCTTTCTGGCCTTATCATTTTAGAAGCCTGTAACTCTGAAAGTATAATCTTAGACTCACTGATGTAGGTCCAGCAGAGCAGTATTCAGAGGGCGGGGAAATGAATGAAGATGCCAGGATCCAGCAGCACTCGGCAGGTACTCCCTGGAGAAAGTGGTAAATACTTCCCCGGAGGAAGCCTTCAAATGATTTAGCAAATGGCATTTACCATCTTACAAAGGTTTTCCTCTAATCTTCATTTCCATTGCCAACTACTTTTCTGCATTTGAGATGTGATTGTGTTGATTCAAACTTGATGGGCACATTTTTCAGGAACATTAAGCTTCTAAAGCTGCCTGGTCCTTAAATGCCCTTGGGTACATGTGCAAGATGATTTCCATATTTAATTTGGCACAGATAAGCTGTAAGAAGAATTTGCCCAGAGGCCATTGACCCCCTAGACCAGCTCCATATCTGAAGGAAGGATCTGCTCCACACCTCAGAGAAGACCCTCTGAGGACAGGAAGTGATCACCTGTGCTCCGCAAAGGACTTATCTCAGGTTGGACTGTACTAAATGTGAAACAGATTAAACTGGAATCAAATTGTGACATATTTTTTCCCTCCTACTCTGTGGGAGATTTCATAACTTTGGCTTTTTACCCTGAAATTTTCAGACCTGAAGATGTCTTTGAAAATCACCTGCCTGGCCCTGAGCCAGTATGAGATCCTGGTCCTGAATCCCATGGACCTATGGAAACATACATGCAAGTTGATTTTTTAAAGATAAAATCTACGATATTCTCTCGTTTAATCTTTCTGAGTAATTTGATGATCAACGTACTAACTTTTTATAACTGAAATATAAAGTTGTAGCAAGTAGCCTGTAGTGATATTAGTGTCCTAGAATATTTGAAAGCATCAATTTAAAATGCTAAAAGAAATCATCACACAATGAAACACAAGACCCCACGCCAACTTATAACAAGGGGAGGGAAATGTTCATTTAACTACTACTAAAGAGCTATTTACTCTTTTCAAAAGTTATGTGAAAAACAACTAAAGGAACTGATTCTTCTCATTTTAATACCTGTAGTTAGATTTAGTTCACATGTGATTTTTCAGAAACTTCTAAGTTTGTTGGAGATGGTAAACCCATAGAAGGAAGCTATTAAACCATTTCACATGAAGTGCTGGAGACTAGTGAGGAATTATTAACCTAAAAAAGGAAAGAAAGGAGTGCATGGAGTCTTTTCATCTGTCAAATGATCATTCGGAGCTTAGAGAATAACAATGTTTCAAGACACAGATACATTTAAACATCTTGGTGCTGGATTCTGGGAAGATGGCTGACTGGTAGCAACCCTGGTCAGAGGCTCCTGAACAAAGGAAGAAAAACTGGTTGGAATCAGAATCTATGAAGTCAAAGACGGGGAGCTGAGCCCAGAAAGAAG
>NW_003852455.1:8689550-8710994 GCF_000181295.1 Otolemur garnettii | reverse complement strand
TCTTTCTATGAGTAGAATATGAATGTTTTGACATAATAACTAAGAAAGTTACATGAAGGCTATGTTAACCAGTTTGATGGAAGTGTCTTGGATTATGTATGAAAACACCACACTGTACCCGCAAAGTGCATCAATGTACACAGTTACCATTCAATAAAAAAAAAAAAAAATAAACATCTTGGTGCTTGACAGGCAAACAGGAATCTTTTGCCCCACATCTAGCCTTAAAAAAATACAACAGAGTCTCTAAAGTTGTAGAAGAATTAGAAACAACTCTTCCCTCTTCACAAGTGCCTGCAGGTCTCTAGTGTCAAAGACAGAGCAACAAACCCAGAGGCAGAGCCTTCCACAGTCAATTAAGCCAGGGAGGCAGCTTTGGAAACTCACACCTGGGGTCTTCAAACTTGGAGTGCCTAGGAGTCACTTGGGAGTACTTCTTGCTAAAATACAGATTCTCGCATAGCTTCTAAAACTCAGCACTGTAACAAGCACTCCCAGTTCATCCTGCTGCAACTAGATGGTGGAACAAATGTACCCAAACCCTGCTAGCCTTCTGTAAATCTTTCTTTTTATCTCTTGGTCCCAATTTCCCCATAGGTGAAATGAAAATATTGGACCTGGACCATCTCTAAGGTCTCTTCCTGATTCAGGCAATGGAGATTTTATGATTTGGGAACTGGCAAAGCCACTGCCTTGCCTGTGGGCAGCCTCACACAGGTCGTGTGCTTACAGAAGCGCGTAACTCAAACACAGGCCCTAGTTCATGGAGATCTCAGTGTGAGCGGTGAGGGGCTCAGGGCTTCCCAGCTGGCTCCTCCTCACTGCACACCTGCTGCCTGCCTTCACACTCCTCCTCATGAAGCCGTGCTCACAGCTGCAGGTCCTCAGACTATGCATCCCCAACACAGCCCTCCACCCCACCTCCAGCCATCCATCAGCAGCAGGAACGCCCAGAGAGCGCTGGCTCCTGGGACCCTTCTTTCCGCCTCAGATGGAGAGCCTATCACATCCACTCCCTCAGCTTCCCGCCTCAGACGGAGAGCCTATCACGTCCACTCCCTCAGCTTCCCGTCTCAGATGGAGAGCCTATCACGTGCACTCCCTCAGCTTCCTGCCTCAGACGGAGAGCCTATCACGTCCACTCTCTCAGCTTCCCGCCTCAGACGGAGAGCCTATCACATCCACTCCCTCAGCTTCCCGCCTCAGATGGAGAGCCTATCACATCCACTCCCTCAGCTCTCCTACAGGGCTATGCTCCAATTAATTAAACGGAACTACACAGGGACAGCAAAACATGAAAAGAGAGTAAGCTCTTTAAAGGTTAGTGACTAAAGGCGGAGATTTTTTTTCTCCTTCTTAAGGTATTCTAATGATAACATAAAGCAATTATACAATTTCTCCTTAACATTTACAAATGTTAAAATTGGGAGAGCCAACTGTTAGGGCTTGGCCCATGATTAAGGTGACCAGATTTTAACATTGGTAAAGCGGGGTACCATTGGGGGGGGGGGGCAGGGCCTGACAACAATGCAAACTTTGATAAGCAGTTCTCAATAATCAGTTCTCAACAATTATTTGTTATTATTAAAGTTTAACATTATAAAATTAACAAAAATAATATAAAACGCATATCCTGGCGAAATAGCCACATGGCAGCCAAAAACCGTATATTCTCTTCCTGTTCTCCCATGTTCCCTAGCTTGTTGTGCATTCTTTCCAAAAATCCGGGCTTTTTTAAAATGCCACGGGATGCGGGACAAATTGTTAAAAATCGGGACTGTCCCACCAAAAGCCTTCAGTAAGTCTTTACCGTCACCTTACCCATGATGGAGCCTGGAGCTTGTTCCCAGCCTCTGCGTCCCTGCCCACCCCCAATCGTGAACCTTCTGTTTCCCTGCAATGCCCTAAAACCATGAATTTCCCTAGCTGGCTCCTCCTCCCTGTGATCACCCATCTTTCCTTGCTGGGCTCAGGTGCACCCACTGGGCCCTCGCTAAGGTCAAGGACATTCACAAACGCCTAACTGCGTCTGCATCTGGACTCTGGGCCTTTCTTTGGCAGCCCCATCTGCTTGGCATCTTAAGCTCTAGCAAGTTGGTCAACTTTGTTTCTTCATCTTCCTCCAACACTCACACTCCTACATCCTTTGTTGGAGGTAAAAGGTAAAGCTACTGACCTGAGCACAAAATAGATACCAGAAAGAGAGTGTTTGCAGGGGAAAACGCAAGTTGCCAAACACTCATTTCTCGAAGTGTAGGAAGGTAGCGATGGATCATCATTGGCTAAGAGAGCATTGTCCACTTGCCTCTGCTCTCATTGGCTGAGAGCATACAGAGCTAATTACCACATATTATGATGTATGGTAAGAAAAGTCTTAGAAATTAAGATTATAATCAATCAGTGCTGTTAAGTGGTCTATGCTAGAAATTAACTTCCCTTTTCATTCTTTATGAGGCAAAAAGCTACTAGTCAGAAAGATACTCAGTGTTCCCTGATCTAATATAATTTCAGACAAAGGCAAAGCAAGTTGTCAGTTCCATTAGTTTGTACAGCTTTAACATTAGCAAATGGCCTATTTCTGTGAGGCTTTTTGAAACTCTAAAACTATTTTACAAATATGCCCTGTTGGTTCTTCCATGGGCAATCATTGTCCTTCTGGAAACAGTGCCCTCTTTTTCTCTAGAAGGGTGGTACCTTTCTTCCCCATTCCTGGTCCTTTAACCTTACCCAGCTGCAGGGACGGGCAAATGATGAACGCCGATCAGAGTATTCCTTTCCTTTGGCTACAAGGACCACAAATCAATAATGATCTCTGAGAGATAACCCTGGTACTCTTGAAAAGTTAAGGAAGACATGACTCTTCAATTTCTCAGGGGTTGTTCCCAGCCATGTTGCCACCACAGGAGGTAGGCCTGAGCACAGAACTGCCACAGAAGGAAGCAAAGATGGGAATCGGAGGGCAGAGGCTTGCTGACAGCAGCTCCGGCACCTAGGCTGTCAAGACAGAAACTAATTTTGTCCCCAGTATCACTCCCCCCACCAATCTTTTGCTGAAGTCAATGTCAATTGAGCTTTTCCCACTATAACCAAAATAATCCTCCCTTTGCCTCATTACTACCTAAACCAGTGGTTCTCAACTGGTGTGCTGGGCATGAGAGGATCTTAGGTGTGCCTTGGAATTTTTTAAAGATCATTAATTAAATTATTTTCAAAAGATGTTCAAAGCACAGTAAGTATATTCTTTTTTCACTCTTTTTTTCTTTTTGGAGTAACATAATTGTGCCATGAGAATTTAACTATAGGTTCAAATGTGTTCTAAATAAAAAATGTTGAAAAACATGAACCTAAACAGTTATCTGGCCCAAGAATCATTAACTAAGCACTGAAGGGATCATAGAAATGTATCTGTTAGATCTCGGCTGGGCGTGGTGGGTCACACCTATAATCCTAACACTCTGGGAGGCCAACGTGGATGGATTGCTCTGAGCTCAGAGGTTCAGACCTGGTCTGAGCTCAGACCAGCCTGAGCCAGAGTGAGAACCCTGTCAAAAAAAAAAAAAGGCCAGGCATTGTGGTGGGCACCTGTAGTCCCAGCTGCTTGGGAGACTGAGGCAAGAGAATAGCTTAAGCCCAAGAGTTGGAAGTTGCTGTGAGCTATGATGCCACAGCACTCTACTGAGGGCCACAAAGTGAGACCTCAATAAAATAAATAAATAAGAAATAAATAAATGTATCTGTTAGATCTCCATGATCTAAATCCATACCTACTTGAAATCTCAATCTTGAATTCCCCACGCTATAAAGTCACATTTATGGAACCCCTACTAAACTCAAAACCCTGCCCAGGGTCTGTGGGAAACCAGAATACTCTGCCTGCTCCTGCCATCCTCCCTCACTGCTAAGGAAACTGAGAGAAGGTCATGGCTAATTATAATGTCACATAGAAAGAGGTCAGGGCCATTTGAGGGCTACAGGGAGAGTCCAGAGACAGATAGGATCTTCTGTTAAGAATCTGAGAAGGCTTCATAAAGAATGGCTTCCCAGAGCTGGGCCTTGGTGGCCTGAGAGAGTCACAGCTGAGCTGTAACCACATTCTGCTTCCTGGTTGGCCTAGTACCCAGCTGCTTAAACACAACAGGGGTTGATGCTGACACAGGCCAGGCTCCAGAGCTGCAGGACAGCTGCTGTTTGTTCCTCAGTCTTTGCAAATGGATATGTGGGGCCTCAACTGGAGACAAGGCTCAGGTCACCCAGAGATGCACTGGGGCATCATAAAACAAGGGTGATCTGCCTGTGGATTCAGCTTAAAGCATCCAGGAATCAGCTGGGCATGGTGACTCCCACCTGTAATCCCTGCACTCTGGGAGGCAGAGGTGGATGGATTGTCTGAGCTCAGGAGTTTGAGACCAGCCTGAGCAAGAGTGAGATCCCATCTCTAAAAAATAGCCCAGCATTGTGGTGGACACCTGTAGTCCCAGCTACTTGGGAGGGTGAAACAAGAGGATCACTTGAGCCCAAGAGTTTGAGGTGGCTGTGAGCTGTGAAAGCATGGCATTCTTCTGGGGGTAAATAAAGAGACTCTGTCAAAAATAAATGAATAAATAAAACCAGGACTCCTGACACTTTAGTGGACTGTCAGAGAGTCACACCACATCAAAGCATCAAAGCTAGCAGGGGCCTTGGGAATGATGAGCTGGCCCATTTGACAGATGAATGACTTGCCCCAAATCACTCCTGCAGAGTCCCAAGGTTCCAGGCTCCAGGGCCCTGAGCCTGGTACTGAAATGAGATCCAACCATTAGTGCAGTTCCATTCAAGCAGGAGTAAGAGGACTCTGGAATTTTTGCCTCTGTCCTGAACCAAAACTAGTGCCTGTGAGGGATGAGAAACCAGACAGGGCCTTTGTGTGAGTGAGAAGATTCTGGAATTATATTTTGGCAGAGGCTGTCTTTATCTAGATAACTTCCTGTGACTTAGCTTACTTCTGCATTTCCCTCTATTTTAAGTTAGGACCAAGCCCCTCTTGGGGCTGAGCCATGCAGGCGTGGAGAACTTCCGCTGGCTCTTTAGGAAAAACCACCAAAGAAAGCCCTGGCTGGGACGCATGTGGCCCGAGCTGCTCGTGGGCCCTTGGGAAATGTAGGTGCTGGTGAGCGATGGTAGGACGGGGATGTGGTCTCTTTGCTTGCCAAGGCTCACCTCCAGAGTCTCTGTGATGTAATAAATAGGGAAGTAATTATTCTACATACAGTCCGGGAACACCTCACATCCTGGAAGCCTTTTCCCAAAGCAGGTGTAGAATTCCAGGGTAGGGCGAAGAGTGAGATATTTCCTAATACCCTTTCCCTTGTGTGGTTTTTATCATTCGCACCCGTGTTCATATGACTTACCTCAACAACCTTGTAAAGCAGGCAGGATGGGACTTTATAAACACCTGTCTCCCAATTGAAATAACTGAGGCTCATGGACAGGAAATAACCTGTCCCCTATCTAAGAAGGGGCAGAACTCGGGCAGGCAGAGTGAGCCCAGCCAGTCTCTCTGGTGGCCAGCACCCATTTCACAACATGCAAGGGATCTCTCTGGCCCCGCTACTAGGCCTGAACTGAAACTAGCACCAGTGAAGGATGAGAAGCCGGAGCCTTTGTGTGAGTGACAAGTGGGCTGAGGTAGGAGCTTCTTTGTCCTGAGCCAGACCTGACACTCACAGCAAAGCTGCTCTTTTTCTAAACCTCTGAGGTTAGTAGCAGGCCTGAGTAGAGGTAGCGTTATACAGTGGAAACAAGCAATAGGCCCTGGATGACAAACAGATGCGTGTGCTCACACGTTAACTGAGTTCATAAACGTTGATTAGGCTTCAGCTGCGGTGCTGCAGATGGACATGAAACCACTTCTGAGACAGGATCTCTGCCTCCCCAACAGAGGAAGAAAGAGCTGTGCAGAAAACAAATGACCACACACCGTGCCAAGAGCAGGGTGTGGATATGCATGATGTGGCCCAGAAGCCCACAGGGGGACAATGTGACGAAGCCTCTTTCCCGCATGATCAAACTGTAAGCTTCTCTAGAGTAGAAGGGAGTGCTATAGCTCACCTTTCCCTCTCTATCAAACAGAGTCCTAGGAGCCTCCAGGATCACGAGCTACTGCTTGCCGAATAAATCCTCCTGGAGGAGTCATGAAAGCATCTGTAGTGCAGGTGACAGGGCCATGTGACTGAGTTTGCAAAGCCCCCAAGCTACCTGCCCTGGGACAGGACCCCAGACATCAAAGCCTTCCTTTGGATCTGTGCTCAGAATCAGCTGGTCCTGGAGGCCTCTCCCACCTGCCACATTTATCTTAAAAGGCGCAGTAAGATCAAGGCTCAGGGAACATCATAGTATCAGGGAACCTCACAGCTGCTCATCCATCAGGGCTTGAACACCTCACCTTGAACAAGAGAGATAAGAGAATAAAATAACGCCTGACACGGCCTTATCACCTGATAATACAACTTCAGTTTTTCCATTAAAATAAGTGAGAGACAGAGTCCTGTACTTTGGCTGATAAAGAGATCACAGAGAACAAAGCTATTAATTTTTATCTCTGCTGTGCAATAGCACATTTGAGTGAATGCAGTTTATCCAAGAGGGAAAATACTTTCTCTGACTGTGGAAGTTGGATGTACATTTTTTTTCCCTCCTAACTTTTATTCTCATGCCTTATTCACCACTAAACTAGAAATTTTTGTCACAGATGTATTAAACCCAGTGGATCTGGCGATGCTATCACTGCTAATCATGTTATAAATCATTCTTTCTCTCCTTATACTAACCCCATTCTTAGAGGATCTGGTGTGGATATGTAGAATACAAGTTAACTGCCTTGCTAGTCCTCCACACCTCTATCTTTATTTTATTTACTTATTTATTTATTTTTGAGACAGAGTCTCACTTTGTGGCTCTTGGTAGAGTGCGGTGGTGTCATAGCTCGCAGTAACCTCAAACTCTTGGGCTCAAGTGATTCTCTTGCCTCAGCCTTCCAAGTAGCTGAGACTACAGGCACTTGCCACAGTGCCTGGCTATTTTTAGAGACAGATTCTCACTCTTGCCCAGGCTGGCCTCCGACCCATGAGTTTAGACAATCCACCCGCCTTGGCCTCCCAGAGTGCTGAGATTATAGATGTGAGTCACCTCGCCTGGCCTCACACCCCTATCTTTAAAAGGAGGAGTGGGACAGCTCCAAATTTAGTATTCCAGGATCCCAAAACTGAAGGGGACACAGATCAGGTCAGTTTTGATGGCACAGGCAGTCTTTCTAAGCACGAGAGCTGCCAGACAACAGCAGAATCAGGCAACCACCATTCCTGTTCCGGGCCTCATGATTTAGGGGCCCCAGTTCTGGCCTTCCCCACTGGGTAAGAAGTCCATGGGGCCACATGAACCTGTGTACCTGGAATCCACCTCCCCATTCCAGACCAAAATCTGGGTACCTGGGATCTTAAAATTATCTGTGCAAATGGCTCAAAGCCTGCTTCTAGGCCCTGGCCCATTTCTGCCCTGGTATCTCATCCCCAGAGCAGATTACAGCCCCAGGTTCACCCCCAAGACTAGAAGGTGTTCCAGAGGTAGGGAATGTGGTTGGTACAGTGCCTCCAAATCCCACTCTCTCTTGCCATCAGGAATATTTGGAGTAAAAGACTAAGAAGCATTCGTCCCTAGGGTGACCACAACCATCAATGCCAGCCTACAAATGGTGTGTAGCAGAGCCAGGGAGGGGAAGGGGCCAGGACGTGACACCAGTAGCCACATCTGTGCTGTTTCTTGGTTTGCAAATGCTGAGAGGCACGGTGGGGGGTGGGGGTGGGGAAGCATCAGAACAAGAGGTCTGGAAGGGATCCTTACTGGGAAGGTAGAGAGAGGAGGAAGGAGTCAGTAAGTGGTGAAGCTCTTCCTGAGCAGAACTCTCTAAGTGAGTGTTCAAAGACCCCACAGGCAAACATCCCCATGTTCTTTCACCAGCTTGCCTCAGGCCTTACCTCTGCAGGAATGTAATTTATATTTCAAACGTGAGTCTTAGAACCTCCTATACCTGCTTCAGAATCAAGCTATCTCCAAATTGGTTTCCTTACAATTGATAGTCTACCTACTTCTTAAAGCAAAAACAAACAAATGAACAAAAACCTGGTGAAGACTTACAGTAAATCACCAGATGGTTAAATGCACAGACCTGCCACTGTAGGAAAGAAAGGACAGGATTGCACTAAGAACCTCAGATGCATTTGCTATTAAATATAAAAATAAAGTGGCACTGAGCCTCCTGACTGCCATGGAATAACAGAAAGGTGATGGGTTATCCTTTGCTTATGGACCACAATCCATTTGAGGAAGAGTTGTTTTACCTGCATCTTCATGTAAGGGGCAAAGGAGTCAATAAAAGACCCGCCGACCTTCAGCACTGTTTTCTCAGGCAACACTGAAACATTCTCCATATACCCATTAATTATGTTTTCATTCAATTTTAGCATGCTGCTTTATAATACATTTGTGTTTATTTTAATGTAAAATTTGTTTCTCCTAAATCTTGGCTAAAATCTATATCCCAGAAATACTATGGCTTTGGATATGCCCCAGCACTACAAAGTATTCCAAAAACTTGTAAAAACGTGGCATAGCTAGTCTCTTATTTGTTCTTTCTAACAAACTAACGAGGTAGCTATTACCCATTTTTATGAATGGAGAAATTGAAGAATAGAGAGATAAATAATTTTTCTAATAGCCTGTGGGACCAGGATACGAGGTCAGTCAATCAAGTTCAAGAACTCACCCTAGAAAGAGTCCTACATAACTCACTGCTGAATATCACCATGGTCACCAGATGGCCCCGGGGGAACTTTGAAGGTGACTGTAGCGACATTCAGCGATGAGGTATGAGGCACTTTTTCTAAGATATTAATTTTATCATTTAGAAAACAATCAAGGAATTGGATGGTCCCACTAAAGTCTCTGGAGTTGTGATACTGAAGCACAATACCCACTGAGCCTAAGATGACCACTGCCCCAGGCTCCAAGGTCCCCATACATTCCCTCGACACACATAAATGTCTCTTAATTTACTGGCATATTCCTGCAAGGATGCATCACCCTATGCTCAAATTTTTCTTAATAATCAGTTTACTCATCATCAATGACATGATCCTGGAGCAGGAAAAAGGCATCTCCTTTCCCAAGGCTGTCCAGAAATGTTTCAAGTCATTATACGTGAATCATTATGAAAGTTTTAAGATACACAAAAATCAAGAAGCATCAAATCCATGCAGATGAAAACAAATGAACCTCCCAGCCTCACTGATAAAGCCGAGCAAGCTGATTGCACGGGTGAATCAGAAAGGATACCGTCAACTTGCTGATTCAAAGGGAAATAATAGACCTTACATAGTCTGTTTCAAAATTTTCATAATGACCTACATAACAGTTACAGCAAATTTTCTCTTCCCCGTGAGGTAAGTAATCAATCCTGAAGTCTACGTGAGGCAATGAGCAGGCTGGGAGGCTGGAGACCTGGGTCCTGGTCCTGACTCTGGAGGGTTGTGGGAAAACCACTTACCTGCTGATGCAGGGTAGGCCAGAGACTGAAAATAAGAGCTGCCCTCGGCCACCCTCAGAGAAGGCGGTGGGAAGCAGTGAGATAATGTCTGGGAAAGCTCTGGAGCTCCTCAGAAGCACGAGGCGACATAAGCATTACTTCCGAGAACATCCCAGTTAACGTTCCTATAGAAACACACTCACTGCCCCACAAGAAAGGACTGGCCTGTCTGCAGCTTCTCATTTAGCTGAATTTCCCAAGCTTTAGGGGATGTGTGGGGAGCCCGTCATCTGGTTAAAGATGATGAGTGTTGTTGGAGTGAAGATACAGATCTGAAAATCACCCTGGGAGCAGAAAGGGATATCAGTGATCTAGCCTTACTCTCTATTTAGAGAAGAGGAAGCCGAGACCAAGAAGTTCCCCGAAGGGCTGCCAGGCATTAGATAGGTGCTGGGATGCGAAGGTGCCCGGGATCCAGCCTCTGACTTCACAGAACTCTGCCTCACAAGGGAAACAGGCACAGTCCTGCCAGGACCATGACAGAGATGAAGCCTCAGTTGTCCTGTAGCTCCGTGTCCTTGGGTTAATCACGTCAACACATTGAGACTCAAAATGGAAACAGGAGAAATGACATCAACCTTTATCCTTTTTATCATGTATGACAGCTCCCTAGTAATTTCATAATCACTGGCTGATTTGATTCCTATAAAAAAGCAGAGAAGGAAACATTGTGACTATCTCTCCACACTACACAGGCAAAATCGAAGGCTTGGAGAGATGGAGCGCCTGGCATGTGGCCCTGACCCGAATCCCAAACAGGCCATCTGGAAAAAACGTAGGAAATTAACTGGACTCTGCTCCTCGATATCCTGCCTCTCTGTAGCTGCCCATCCGTGATCTCTAAGTTCCTCCTAACATTCAAGTTCTACAGATCTATAAATCTATAAAAGGGTCAAAGTCTACCTGGTATTAGGCTCTCCATAAGTATCTGTTGCAATTAGAAAGATCTGAAAGAAGCCACCATTTTTTTCAACATTAAACTCGGCTACTAATAAAATATTTCTTAATTCAAATGACTCAATATGTTTATCAAGACACCGTCTTCAGCTGGGCACAGTGGCTCACGCCTATAATCCTAACACTATGGGAGGCTGAGGTGGGTGGATTGCCTGAGCTCAGAAGTTTGAGGCCAGGCTGGGCAAGAGCGAGACCCTGTCTCTACTGAAAAAGATAGAAAAGCTATCTGGGCATTGTGACAGGAGCCTGTAGTCCCAGCTACTTGGGAGGCTGAGGCAAGAGGATATCTTGACCCATACAGTTTGAGGTTACTGTGAGCTATGATGCCCCCTCACTCTACCAAGGGTGACAGAGTGAGACGTTGTCTGAAAAAAAAGACTTTGTGTTGTGTTTATATATATATATATATATATATATTTTTTTTTGGCAGTTTTTGGTCGGGGCTGGCGCCCTACTCCTTTGAGCCACGGGCGCCACCCAGTTGTTTTATATTTTAATATTTTAAATTATACAAATAGAATGTAAATACACACTTGCTATAAAAAATTAAATATCAAAAAGCAAGCATCCTCTTGACTGCCTAACCCCCCCACCCCAATCCCTACCTATTCCCTAGTAACTTCCAACCCTCTTCATCCTTCCCCTCACCCCACTTCCATTGTTACTAGCTTGGTATTATTTTAGACATTCATTCTATGCAATGAATATATGTTTATACAGAAATATTGCAGCTTGTTTTTTATATAAATGGCCTATCTTTGTGTATATTGTTCTCCTTTTTTCTTTTTTTAGCTTAACATATGGTAGAGACCTAGCCATGTTAGCTGCCTCAGACATACACTGTTGCCCCTAAGTGGAGCCTGAATTCCACCATGTCATTACACCACAGGTAAGACATTCCCTAGGAATAGAACTTCATGTGGTCTCCACTATTTCTGTTACAAATGATGAAGATTCTTGCAGGAGCCTCCTTAGACACAAAGTCCCAAAATGTCATATTTTAAAATCTAAAATAAAATTGCCAAATTTGACTCCAAAGATTTTATACCTATTTGCAGACCCACCGATAGTGTACAAAAAGATGTGTTTTCTTTTTTTTTCCTTTTCTTTTCTTTTCTTTTTTTTTCCGTAGAGACAGAGTATCACTTTATCACCCTCAGTAGAGTTGCTGTGGCGTCACACAGCTCACAGCAACCTCCAGTTCTTGGGCTTAAGCAATTCTCTTGCCTCAGCCTCCAGAGTAGCTGGGACTACAGGTGCCCCCCACCACGCCCAGCTATTATTTTTAGTTGCAGTTCATCCCAGGCTGGGTTTGAACCCGCCACTCTTGGACCTGCCGGCACCCTACTCACTGAGCCACAGGCGCTGCCCAGGACATGTTTTCTTAGACTCTTGCTAAAATTTGGTATCATCAACCCTTTCAATTTTTTTCCTAATCAGACAGTAAGATGAATACGAATTGTTAACATTCATTTTCATTTTGGATATGATGTTTCCCATTAAAATGAGAAATGATAAAAAGTGTTGACACTGCTCCAGAGAAGCCATGGTATGTTGGAAAGGTCTTGAGGGTGAAGGGCCTGGGTCGGCTTCCCAGCTCCCCCACTTACAAGCTATGTGGCCTCCGGCAGGGTACTCACCTCTCTCAGCCTCACTCCCTGCCCTGGAGAATGGAGACAGGCGGGACTCAGCCTTCACAGGAATTGTGAAGTGTCAGGAAAGTGCTTCATAAGCGGCTAGTTCTGTGAAAGGATTGATTGGCTCTTACCTGACTTTTAGAGGATGATAAACCTTCAACAAGGGAGGCTGCAGCCAAGCACTGAGCGATTTCCTCAAGTAGCTACGATAGCACGGCTGGGATGTGTTTAGTCACACTCTCTTAGCAGCCTGCAACAGCAGGCCTTTGAGTTTTCATTCATTCACTTTTTTTGTCTTTGTTTGCTTATCTCATTTTTTATTTTTATTTAACAAAAGCACGTGCAGAACAAGAGATGAGCTCCCTTGTCAGCCGTGGGACCCTGTGTCACCTAAACCCAGGTCCTCCTCTTCACCCCGGGAAAGCTGCAGTCTCTTCTGAGTTGCTGTCTGCTGTACTCCAGTATTCCCTGCAGGGCGAAGCCCTCCCTGCTCTGAGGAGATGGAAGCTCTGATAAACCTAACACACAGTGAAATTTACCATCAAACCCAGCAGCACAGGAAAGGTACAGGACCATTTTTCATTTGGGGCCCCAGAGTTGTATTTCGGTTTCCCAGGAGCACCCTGCTCTCAGTCCACAGGCCTAAGCTGGACCCACCCCCGGGACTTGGCGCAGCCTGCATCAGCCAGGACAGTATAGTCTCCAGCCCCAGGGACTGGTTCCCAGCTCAGAGGGGGCAAGAGACCCGAGTAGCCCGGGCAGAGTGAACACTGGGAATGTTTTTAAAGTAGCCTGGGATAGAGGATTTTTCTACTTCCCCATTGCATGTTATCCTGAAAGGGTGTAGCCTGGAAGCTTCTGGAGGAAAAAGAGAGCCTTAAAATGGAGTAATGTAAAGGAAGAGGAGCTAGGAGATGGCGAGAGCCAAACCAGGTCCCTAGAGCACTGCAGAGCCAGGTGTCCTCCTGAGGTCTCAGGTACACGAGCTCCACAGCAGCCCCTCACAGACACACACACCCTGTCCTTGGCTGAGTCTCACCTCCCACTCCTTGTCGTCACTGACACTGGAAGAACCACATGCACGCAGGCTCGTTCATGCTTAGTGCTTCCTTCCACACACGATGACAGCTTGGCGTGCAGCCGAAGCCCAGGCCTGGAAAGCAAGAGACCCCGGTCTGTCCCTGGCTTTGCCTTTTCATGACTCGGTCTCCACAGCTATCAAGTCCTGCTATAAAGTTGACGAGTAAGCGTGGGATACCTCATCGCTCTGACGCTCTCTGAATCTGTCAACCCACAACCCCCGGTGCTTCTGTGACCACTGAGGTTGCTAGACCCCGACCCTCTGAAGTATTTCCTTCACAAGGGTAAAGTAGGGCTTGAAGGGCAACCAACAGGGCAACCTGAAGAACACAAACTATTAGGTTTCCCGCCTCTCCAATAGAATTGGCCCTGAAGGGGGTCAGGCTTTGCAAAGACACAGAGTATTTTTCCTGCAGGGCTCACTGGGGAAAGGTCTCAGCATCACGGAGAGTGTCTCTTACTATTCAAGGCTTGCCAGTGAGAACAGCCAACGAGACGAGGTCACATGGGCAGGCCTGCGGCCAGCACAGAATGTTCTGTGCAGCTGACGCTGGGCTGGGTTGAGGACTGCCCCATCACCTACTGAGGCTTCTCCCATGAAAGGTGGGCCCAAAGATTACCAAAATATATTCTGCACCAGTGTCTAGAAAGCAGGATTCCAATTCAACGTTAATCAGTCACCCCTTCTGTACCAAGTATCGTGCCAAGTATTTTCTAATGCACTGTAATTTAGTCTTCACAGCAACCCTACTGCCCCCCGAATATCACCTTCAGTTTACAGTTGTAGAAACTACAGCTCAATGAGGTGAAATTGGAGTAACTTGCCCAGGGTCACACAGCAACAGAGCCATAGTTAATTTCACTAAATGAGGATTGCCTAAGGGCTTGCAAGGTAATTTTGCCTCACTGTCTCCTATTTGTCCTTTATGCCAACAGGAGCCACAAACACAGGGATCTTGAACATGTGCTCCAGGCACTTCTCACAGCTGCTTTCGCAAACACTCTGAGACAGAGCGTTCCAGCCACTTATGTGCATTGGAAGTCCTGAACATCGGAGCCCTGTGTCATCCTACAGTGTGTTTCCCACAGCTTCCTGCACAAAACAGAAATGTGAAAAACAGTCCTCTCTCTGGGCTGCCAATGACCCTATGAGAGGACTGGACCCAACCCAGTCTGGATGCACTTAGGAGCAAGCAAGCAGTGGGAGCTCTAGGAATTCCAGGCCAGGTCAGAGACAGCAGGGGTGGGATAGGAGATTGAAGGAACCAAATGCACAGGTCCTACCTAACTCATTCAGGTCAAAAGTTTCAGCCAAAATAAACCCAAGCAGACTGAATTAGGCTCCAGAGTTTACAGGTTATAGCCCCCGTGACTCCATCCCTACCGTTCAGGCTGGTGCAGAGGTGAGGAGCATCCTGCCTACACTATGGCTCCAATCTTCCACGTGGAAACCAGCGGTGATGCTCGTCAACACAGCATGGGGCACACGGTAGACATCTAATAAATGTTTGCCAAATTAACTTCAAAATTAAATTAATGTTTTCCCAGACTGCTATACACCTTGCTAAGACAATATTCTAGGAAGGAAGCTACTGACTCAGTGCCCACTGCTCTGAAAACCAAAATATTGATTATATTGTTTGGGTAGAGAACCTCCCATGCCAGGTATCTATGGCATATGTATCATAATACCTAGAAGAGTCCTTCAGGACAATTGAATGGTTCCCAGGCTCTAAAATGAGAACTGTATGCACTCTATCATTCTGTATCATTGGATACAATCAATCATTCATTCTCTCCACAATGACGGCACTGAGACCATATGGTGAGCAAACCAGACATAGCGTCAGCACTCACAGAACCTATGGTCTAGTAATCAGCTAATCACATAAATAAAAGTGAAGTTGCAGTACAATAGGTGGTTAGAAGTATGTACTGCTTTAAGAAGCCTGGCCTGGGAGGATCAAAGAAGCAATGCCTGAGTTGGCCAAAGAGGGGGAAAGAAAACAGAGAGGCAAGCCCCCCGTGGAAGAAGTGTGGCAAGGAAGAGGATGTGTGAGAGCAATGTTGCCAAGCAGAGGAGGGAGCAAGCATATGGGCTCAGAGACTAACAGAACTCAGACAAGTCCAGATTTGTAGGCTATGGTAGGAATTCTTGTCTTGTGTTATCTACTCCACTAGAGAAAATCAGCTAAACGGTGCTGTAGTTCTCCATTGCTCTAATCTGCACTCTCTGCTCAGGCCTTGACTTTGTCGCCCACCTTCTATCCACGGGAGAGGGGGTAAGGGAAAAATGTTTTAAACCATTGGGATGGAAAAACCTATTTCTTTCTTGGAGTCTGAGCTGCAAATGGCATTTCTCCTTCCAGTGAACCATGACATTGCCGCAGTTATATGGTTAGATAACCCTCTGGCAGCACAGCTCAGGGCCTTCCTATTACTCACTTTGTGTCCTATATCACACAAAACAGCAGTTCCTCATCTTTTGAATCATGTAGACATGAATTATGTGGACATTTTAACCTGAAAAATCTCATAGATAGAGTGCTTAATACCACTGATACTTTAACAATTCTAAAGACATAACACCATTTCAAAGGAGAAATACTTAGGTATAAAGCTAACAAAATATGTATACGATCCCCATGGCGAAAACTGCAAAACTCTGATGAAAGAAATCAAAAAAGAGCTAAATAGAGATTCCATGTACATGTACAGGAAAGTTCAATATTGTCAAGATGTTACTTCTTCTCATTTTAATCTACAGATTCAACACAATCCCAGTGAAAATCCCAGAAGGTTACTTTGTAAATATCAAGAAACTGATTCTAACATTTATATGCAGAGGCAAAAGACCTAGAATAGTGAATCCAATATCAAAGAAGAACACATCAGAGGACTGACACTAAGACTTACTGTAAAACTATAACAATCAAGGCAATATGGGACTGGCAAAAAATAGACAAAACTAAATCATGGAACAGAATACCGAGCCCAGAAAGAACCCACACAAATATAGTCAACTTAACTATGACAATAGAGCAAAGACAATGGAGAAAAGATAGTATTTTTAACAAATAGTGCTGGAACAAATGGATATCCACATACCCAAAAGTGAATCTAAACCCCTTTGATAAAAAACAAAACAAAACAAAAACCTCAAAATGGGTTATGGACATAAATGTAAAACACAAATCTATAAAACTCTTAGAAGATAACAAAGGAAATCTGATGACC
The DNA here is from genome assembly GCF_000181295.1 of Otolemur garnettii. Taxonomy (NCBI): domain Eukaryota; kingdom Metazoa; phylum Chordata; class Mammalia; order Primates; family Galagidae; genus Otolemur; species Otolemur garnettii. The sequence continues at coordinate 8,694,464 of NW_003852455.1, read as the reverse complement.
TTGGTTTAGGGGATAATATCTTAGAAACAAATTGATAAATTAGGCTTTATTAAAACTAAAAACTTCTACTCTGCAAAAACACCATGGAAAGAATGAAAAGTCACAGATTGGGAGAAAATATTTGCAGAAGGTACATCTGATAGAGGACTATCAGGTATACAAAATACAAAGAACTTTTAAAACTCAACCATAAGAACACAAAGAACCCGTTAAAAAATTAGTACAAGATCTGAACAGACACCTCACCGAAGAAGATATACAAATGACAAAGAAGCACAAGTGAGACGCCACATGTTAGATGTCATTAGGGCAGTGGTTCTCAACCTTTCTAATGCCGCGACCCTTTAATACAGTTCCTCATGTTGTGGTAAACTGTATTAAAGGGTTGTGGCATTAGGAAGGTTGAGAACCACCGCATTAGGGAATTGCAAATTGAGACAACAATGACATATTACGACACATCAATTAGAACATAGAAAATCCAAAATACCGACAACACCAAATGTAGATGAGGATGTGAGGCAATAGGAACTCTCATTCTTTGTTATTGAGAGTGCAAAATGAAAGTGACATTTTGAATGATAATTTAGTGGTTTCTTACAAAATTAAACATACTACGGAGATAGGAAATTGGCATGCCCAGCTCCTTAAAGGTTGCAAGACTCAAAGCAAGGCCCCTGACAACAGGAAACTAGGATGCAGTAAAGAAACTGGTTAAGACCAGGAAGAGCCAAGATGGGGACATAAATGACCACTGCTCATCTTTGCAGCTCACTATACCCTGCTTGTGATGTATTAGCATACTAAAAGAAATTCCCACCAATACTATGACGGTTTATAATCACCAGGACAAACCCTAGAGATTACCTTATATGGTACAAAAAGAGGAGGAACCCCAAATTCCTGGAAATCTCCACCCTGTTCCCCGGAAAACCCATGAAGAATCCAACACTTATTTAGCATGTAATCAAGAGATATCCATAACTGGAGTTTTCCAGCAATGTACAGGTGCTACTCTGTCTATGAAGTAGCCTGCTTGCTGATTTTTTAACAAATGTTGGTTCCATTTCCAACCTAAGACTCATGCTCAAATTCTTTCCTGCACAAAGCCAAGAGCTCTCTTAATCTTTAGGATTAACCCCAGTTTGGGGATCCACTTTCTGGTGTCACTGTTACCATACAATCTAGCAATAATATTCCTTGACATTAACCCAACTAATGTCCACACAAAAACCCTTGCATGAATGTCTGTCTTGAGAAAATTCATGAAGGACATAATCCTTGATTTTACAAATCATTACAGGGAAAAGGGGTTTGATAATTTTTTTTTTTGGTGTGGAATCAGGAGCAAGAATTTTAAACCATTTCCGGAAGCTACAAACTGATACTATCTTGCCCGGAGGAATGATTTTTTTTTTTTTTTTTTAACAATGAGACACTTACAGATATGAAATAGATGGCCTTGGTAGAAAGACTGCCCCATGACTGCAGGTGTTCAGAGGTTAGATGATCAACAAAAAGGTTGTAAATGAGATTCTTTTAGCGAACTTGGAAACAGTGGGCTGATCTTTACGACTTCACCATTCACTCTAAATCCGTGTCCATGCCCATTGGCTGTATCTGTTGATTCCTGCATAATGAATCAGATTTTATTCCACATGATAGCTGTGTCTGTACAGCACTCAGAGTTTGCAAAGTGCTTTCATGTACATGATCTCATTAACTCATCAGGACATCCTTTTGAGAAAGTTAGTTCAGTAATTATTATCCCTGTTTTATAGTTAAAGGAAGCTAAAGAAAGAAAAGAAAGCAAATTGGTGATAAAACCAATGGAAATGGTCAGACTATGATGAGGCCTCATTCTTCCCACTACGAAATTAGAGACCAAGAACATTCATCTTATTTTCAGAATAAAGAGATAAAGAGTCCCAAAATCCAGACAAGGGAGATTATATTTTCCAAGGGAGTAAGAAGCTGTCACTGACATCCAAGATGGCCAGGATGTTTTCTCCATAGCTCAGAGAACAGGAAGTAGCGAGTCTTTGAAGGCAACAAATTTATTCCTATTGGGTCAGCTTCTTCTCACTCATGGCAAGTGCCAGAGTGAGAACAGGCTGAATGCTGACTGCATGGAAGAAGACCAGGCCATTCCTTGGGAAAGAAAAAATAAGGAGAGAAGAGATTGCTGTCTAGGGATAATGTTTAATGTTGAACTGAGCAAATCCAAGAGCGTGACCAGAAAATCGAGAATCATTTGTTTGTTTTTATTAGAATATTTTGCATCTGGAAATGCAGTCCAGAGACACCCCTCGCCCCCAGACAGTAGAGATTGAGCAGAGAATTCCTAAAAGCTGATGAAGGGATTAATTATTCCGTAATAATCATGTTGTATTCTTTTCCGAGGTCTTTCATCTGTAGATCTCAGAAGGTTTTGCAAACATTAATTAAATGTTACAACATTCCTTTGAAGTAAATATCATTATAACCATTTTTCAGATGAGAAAACTGAGTCTAAGAGGTTTGCCCAGGGGCTATCCCACATGATTCTTAGAGGTTAAGCATCTCAAATTTAAACTGTGCTGAACTCCATGACTCACAAGGACCAAAGACTAAGAGGATCTGAAAATGCTATTCCTGGGTTCTGAGAAAGGAAGGTTGCTGAAGACCATTGCCTTCACCAGTCTACAAAGTCTAGAAGAACTCAGACGGGCTTTTGTCTTATCAAGGGGACTGGGCCCAAGAACCATAAGATCCAGAGATTAGACTTTGTGAATCATTCCTCAGACCCCAAGTACGATATCATCTTTCCTCTTCCAATCCGCCAAAGACCATTGTTATAATTTGTTTCATAATCTATCTTGGGTTATAATTATTTATGTTCATGTCTGATTTTTCTCACAAGCCTTCAGACAAGACTTACTGTCCATTATACTCAACGGAGTACATGAGGTCATAAGAAAATATGCTTTGACTGTGAAATAGAGTTGGTGGGAAAAAGAGCAATAGATAACTTCTAAAAGGTATAAAGACCAAAGTTGATAATTTTGCTCTCCCCAGGACAACAACAATCCCTGCCTACAACCCACATTTTCAGGTCAATAAAGGTAATTCTGGTATAACTGCCATAATCTCTATTTTTATTCTAAATATTGATGTGCATTTGGGAGGTTGAAGCCTGCCGTAAGTTAGTGAAGGAGCTTCAGGGAAAGCTACGTGGATGACAAGTCTGTGTGGTAATAATAGATCTCTATACAAGCATCATACTTTACAACTGTACAAAGCATTTTTATAAGCACTTTGAAATCTCATCCTGTAAAGACTCCATGATGTGGACACACCAGAGATGTCATTATCTTAATTCATTGATGAATTTCATCAAGGTTAAGTGACCTCTCCTGGGTCACATAACTGTTAAATAACAGAACTGAGGCAGAAACCAAGAAACCTGGAGGAGGAGAATGACCACCCTCTGTTTTCCGTAAGTCCTTTCTGAGGCCAGCCTTCCCAAACTGAAATTTTCTGGGCTTTCTTTTTTGCCTAGATCTGTTGGCTGTAATCTATACACCAGTGCTGACCCTGGCAGCATCCATACTAAACCTTTTTTGGTCCTATTCAGCCCTCATCCCCCTGTAGGCAGTACCTGTGCAGCCGGAAATGCAGGATTCACCTGATCCTGACTTGCCTTTCAAGGACGAGTTGAACAGCAGGTTCAGTTTTGCTGGATTAGAATCCCACTTTAAAAGAGACTGAGCAGAGGAAGGTCCCCAGAAGAGCTGTCATTTGAAAATCCATTGAAGATCTCGGTACAGTTGTCCTAGTTCAAGTGGACAGATGGAGAGTTTGATTATAGACCTGGTGCCACCAACCATGGGACTGAGCTTCAATGCCATAGGTATTTAATGAGCACCTACTACATGGTTGATACTGTGCTAGGTGCTAAGGACACAGACATGAGTTTCTTACTCTCTAAGAGCTAATGGCTTTAAAGATAAGATAAAGAAGCAAGCAGATAACAGCATGAGAATGTCTCACATGCTTTTAAGGAGGTGGAATGCTGCAGCAGGAGCGGTAGGGTAGGCATTTAGTCTGAGAAGTCTTCCCAGAACACAAGACTATGCCAGAGGCAGGGCCGCTCAGAGACCTCACAGGGAGCTGAAGCTACCAGACAGGAGAAGAGCTGAGTGAGGAAGGGAGCAGCCGCTCCTGAAGGAGTCCTGGGGTGAGGACGGCTGCAGCTACAGAGTGCCAATGGCCTCCCCAGAAGAGGGCAAGGGGACAGGAGGAGGTGACTGTTTTCAGAATGGCAGCAACATTTTCTCTGTAGCCTGAGGCTCAGCTCCACAACAGTGAAGAGGCTTTCCTCACCCCTCATTTCTCCATTGGGTTCAACTCCCCAGGTAAATAGCATTTCTCTGGCTCTTGCAAACTGGAGAAAACTTATCCAATATAGAGAGATATTTCACCTAATTCATAAAACATCACATTTCGTGCAAGACAAACTTTTAGCCAAAACTCTACTAGCAGCAAAAATAAAGCCTGAATTAGTCACACAGAGGGGTAAGGGTGTGGTCATGGGCCACACTCTTCACAGTGCTGTCTGCATCTTTCAGTGACACCCCCAAAAGCATAATCATTGCACCACCACCCCCCAGCCTCTGTCTACTTCTCAGACGTTGCTGCTATTAAAATAGGAAGCACTGGTTACTTGATAATTTCATGGCAATAATTCAAGGGCTACCACTTTCTCTCTGTTATTCCACAATGCTAATTCTAGTCTTAGTGTTTGGGTTAGTTCTCCCATGCAGGACTGCCATAGCTGCTCCTTGAGGCACTAAAGACCCCATTCTTGGCAGGGGAGGGCACTCCCAGAGAAAGGGAAAATTAAAAGTAAGCTGAAGGAGTCAGAGCAAAGAA
>NW_003852455.1:8653210-8689258 GCF_000181295.1 Otolemur garnettii | reverse complement strand
GTACCTGGTTGAGCTATAGGCGCCGAGCCCATTGCTGAATTTCTTATCTGAACACATTTCTGGCCTTTCCTGCAACTCTGGCCTATTGGGGACACAGCTTACACCAATATCCTGCTGAGTCTGCGAACACTCCGAGGAAGGTAATGGTCATAAACGAGATTATGACAAGACCTAGAGTACATACACCTTCTCGGTAGTTTCCTGCCCATTAAAGGGACAAAGCAGATACCCATTGTGGAGATTTGCATTTGGCTGGGTCAGAGACCAAGGGAATATAGCTCAAGCTCTGAGATATGGGCAGGAAGACTTAACATCCCCTATCACAGAGGAAAATCCTCTGTGGTGGTGATGAGAGGAAAAAGCGTCTCTCCCACCAATTCCTCAGAGGAGACTGACACTAGTGGTGTTTTACTCCACAGTGAATTAGCAGAGCTTAACGCCCCCCTAAGAATCTGTGTGTGTGACCCAAACAGGAGGCTTCCCCAACATAAGGCTCAAATTTCAGATGTTCCAAAACTGCTCAAATCCTTGAAGGTAATAATAATAACAATAGGAGCTGATACGCTCACTCAGAGAAACTGCTGGTGTCTTTGTTCCCTCCCTCAGTTTACCACTTGGTCAAACAGATTTCAATAAAAGCCACATGGAACAAAGACTCAGGGCCACTCGCTAGAGCCCACAAATGGGCAGTGGTCCCTGAGCTCCCACCTTTGAAAATCTGTGTCTCATGTCTCTTTCTTTATCACTGTTCCTCACTTTATGTTTCTTCAGTCGGTCATGCAAGTTCCACAGGTCTTAGCAGACCCTGCCCTGGGTACGGGACCCCAGCCTTTAGTGCCCAACATGGGACTTGACACTTGAAGCCCATCAACAAAAACTCTCTCTTTAGTATCTGACCCAACCAACTACATTCTGAAACAAAATACAGCAGAACCTCCATAGCTGACCACCTCCCTACACTGACCACCTCTCTAAGTTGACCTAATTGTCATAGACTGGACAAGCACCACGTGTAGTATCAGTACAGTGGGCCTCGACCCTTAAGTTGACCACCTCAGTAGGTTGACTAGTTTGTTACAGTCCCTTGGGTGGTCAACTTACAGAGGTTCTACTGTATTCTTTTGCTCAGTAGTTTTCTCCCCAACATTTGCTGAGTGCCCACTAGGTGTTGATCCCCTGCTAAACCTCACCCATTCAGACATGAAGAAGAGGAAACACCAATACAGCCAGTTCAGGCCTGATTCAGCTTAGGGTGCTGCTAAAAGGGATTCTTTTGTCCATCCACTCAGGAAATATCTAGTAGAAATCTGCAAAGAGCTCTTTAAAGACTTGATTAATTTTCACCTTTTCTACGAGCATGCCTCCAACCCATTCCACATGGGATTGAAGTTCTTCTTCAACAAAGAGCCCAGTATGGAGAATTCTCAAGGAACTAAAAGTTCTGTGTGTATATAGTTATGATTTAATAAAATTAACTTAAAAACAAAGAGCCTATCCTTCCGTTTAAACTTCTGCCTTTCATTAGAGTTACTTATGTTCTAAAAACATTTCTTACCCAACTTTGCATCCCCTGTAACAGTGCATGGCACAAAGTTGATTCTTTATAAGTGAATTGAATATACATTCAAGATGCAGGAAGCACCTAATAGCACCGAGGTGGAGTGACTATTAACTACAGTCACGGCTGTTACAATGATAAGAATTGCTGAAACAGTAACAGCAAACGTGAGTTTTCCCTGTGACCTCTCCAGGTCTGTGCCTCTGCCAGGAGGCAGGTGGGTGTGGCCCTTGTTCTCCTGGGCTCTTCTAAGCAGAGTCGTGTTCATCCTTTCATGTTTGGAAAATCTCACAGAGAGCTACCACATCTCTTCTGTTATTTAAGCCTCTCAGCAAGCCAGTAAGACAGGCACAAAAGGGATTCTCACCTAGTTCTACCTAGGCCAGCTGTGGAAGGGACTGCTCCAGATTCAAGAGTAAATAAGTGATAGAGCCTGTACTCAAAAGTCTCCATTCTTAGTTTGGAGTTCTTGGCATGGGAAATACTAACACTGTTATAAATTGTAATGATGACAGAAAGCCAAAGTCAACAGAGCTGCAATTAAAGATGGCCTTGTTTTTACCTTCAAAAATAATTTTGGGGGTAACCCACCCAAATAGAGTTGATTTGTATAAATCTAAACTGGGCTATGTATTTGTTAACAGTCTTTAATAAATAGACTCAGTTGTACCATCATGCAAAGAACACAGGTGAGAAGGGTTTACCGAGGCTCATTTGCATTCAGTTATCAAAATAAAATATGAAAAGTACCTCACATGAGAAATCAGAACGTTTCAACACTGATAATTCACAGTTCAGTGATTCTTCATAATTCTACAGAAACCAATGCCTTTCCATATCTATAACTGTGCTTCGCACGCCCTTATGAGTCGGAGAGAATGCTGATAGATAAATAAAAGCAAATTGCTACTGACACACAGTATTGGTTTGGGTTTATGCTTTAACAGCTTGAGGACAATTTGTGGCTAAGTGAGTTTCTCGTATTTATCATGTCACGGCTGCGATCTATTTCAGTTTAGAGGAACTTTCTTGCTCAGTCTTACACTATGCAAAAAAAAAAAAAACAAAACTGGCCATGCAAACAGAGATAAGCTGCTACATTTTAAATAAAATTAGTAAAGAACATTTCTATCTTTTTAGAACCTGAAACCAGGTATATGCCAGAGCCATCTTTTAATCAGTACTTAATTATTTCTTTCCCACTAGAATATGTAGATATTGAGATGGCTGCGTCACCATATATGTGTTTTGGTCCCATTTTCCTCTCATTTCCTATCCATGTCCTTTCCTATTAGAGGAATAACTGAGGGAGTGGGGAAGTAGGAACTGATACGACAGCCGTGGACTAGAATAAACTTCCCTGTCGTAGGTCTTGTTAGATGTGGAGTAATCCCCCTACCTAAAACGTCTGGACTCTGAACGTTCCCTCAGTACAGGAAGCTTAAAAAGTGGGGCACTCCCGGCTTCTCCGCACCCTAGCCGGGTGGGGTGGCAGTGGACCCGTGGCACGTGTACCTTCCAGTGTCCTCCGACGTCCTCCCCTCCTGCCCTAGCCTGCCCTCAGTGTGTGTTCTCAGCCGTCCTTGATCCAGTGTACACTAAGCGATCAAGACCTTGAACGTGGGGGAGGCTAACTCAACAGAACTCTCTCGAGTTCACTATCAGGAAGCCCACTAGCCCGGAGACATAAACCACCCTCTCCGGGTGACACAGGGAGGCGCACAGCAGGTAGGGGTAGCCGGTTCCTCATCAGACCCAAGGACTGATCCGCACCTAACAATCACAGCTCGCATAGCAGGCACTCATTGTGCCTTTAGTGAATTAAAGGAAAAGCGGGGTCAAGAACTTAAGAGGTCTTTGTTTCTGGCTGCTCACCCGAGGCTGGAGCCATGGCTCCCCAGAGGCACAGCTCCGTGTGTCGCCTGCCATGTGTGACCTGTGGCGCGTTCCTGCTCGCCCTGCCCTCCGTGGGAGCCAGCACTCCGGCACTGGAGCTGTCTCTCACGAGGTTTCTGTCCCCATCGGGGGATCTGGCACCTACCACAGCCTTTCCCCTTCCCCTTTCGCTCAGCACCTACCACACCGCTGAGGTGACGCCCCTCAAGCCATTTCTCTCAAGTCTGGAAACGTGTCCTCTCTGGCCCTGCTCCGCCTCCTCTCCTCAGGTTTTCCATTTATCACAGGGAAACTCTGCTCTTCCTGCCTTCTCCCTCATCTACCCTCCCCTGAGCCCCAAACCACTTTCCCAGCCCCGCAACCCTCAGAATAGGGCAAAGGATACCTGGAGTGAAGGGTGGAGGAAAAGTTTCTTTTGGGGCAAAATGAGACATTATAAAGAGCCAGGTTCATCTGCCTTTCGAAGTCCTTGAAAATGCCTAGGAATTCTCCAAAAGCCTCAATCAATACCCTCATCTTCAGTTTTTCTTGTACCAGTAAGGCGGTTAAAAACTCAAACAAAAATAACACCTATGTTTAAAATTACGAGAGTATATTCTACTATTTTTAACACTAACATGCCATGCTTCAGTTACTATATATTGTGAGGACAAGAAACTTAAGAGGGATGGAATGGGGGTCCAGTTGCTGTTTAAAGCATTATCTGCCAAGCACACCTTGAACCCCAAAAAACCAACTCAAAAATCCCTGGACCCAACACATGGGTAAGTTGCTTTGTGATGCTTGGAGTATTCCTCAGTAGCTGGAGTTGAAAAGTGGAAACATTCAGATTAATCATTTGGAATAACGTACCTCTTCTCAAACAAGGGCCATTTTTTGAATTTGATCAAACAATTTTTATAAGGTGGAGTCCGCATCCTGGAGGACCATGTTTTCACTCCAGGCATAGAGTCTTACCAAAATCCCAGGTATTCTCAGTCTTCCCCTGTGACCCAGGAGCCCTGGGTCCTGCAACTCCTTTTTCAAAGGCAACTTTGTTTTTTTTGTTTTTTGAGACAGAGCCTCAAGCTATCCCCCTGGGTAGAGTGCCGTGGCCTCACAGCTCACAGCAACCTCCAACTCCTGGGCTGGAGAGAGTCTCCTGCCTCTGCCTCCCAAGTAGCTGGGACCACAGGTGCCCGCCACAATGCCTGGCTATTTTTTGGTTGCAGCCATCATTGTTGGTTTGGCGGGCCCAGGCTGGATTCGAACCCACCACCTTAGGTATATGTTGCTGGTGCCTTAGCCACTTGAGCCACAGGTGCTAAGGCTCAAAGGCACCTTTGAAAGTCGCTGCCTCTGTCCCTTCCACTCCATCTTTCTGGCCACTGCCCTCTGCCGTGTGCTCGTTATTTCTTGCTTGGCCTACTGCACCCTCTTCTCACCGTTCCTCCTGCCTCTAATCTCTCCTAAAGCAGCTTGTCTTGCACACCACAGCAAACTTGACACTCCCAAGTGCAACTCTGCTCTGCTCCTGGCATCGGTGAGGGTGGGCTGGGCTGCACTGCAGGAACAGACACCCCCAGCGTAGCAGCGGCTTAAAACTGTATGCCTCACTATCTTTGCATATCATTTTTGACACCTGGGGAATTAACCCCCATGTCATTACTGTCCTCATACTGAGATCCAGGCTGATGGACCAGTCCCTGTTGGAAGCATTGCTGAGAATTTAGAAGAGAGAAAAGAGAGCTCCAGCGGATCTCACGTTGACAATCAAATGTTTGCCTGGAAGTGGCAGATGTCACTTCTGCTCACAGTTCATCGGTCAGAACTGGTTCGCGGCCCCACTCACAGATGGCCAGGAAGTACAATCCTGTCATGTGTCCAGAAGGTGCAGACCCAGAAATGTTCAGTGAACAGCACTAATGACTATTATAGGACCCTTTTGCTTAAAAAGCAAGCACAAAAACAAACTGATCACATCTCAAGTATTCTAGAACAAAGTCAAAATCTAAATGTCATCTAGCTGATAAAACCACCTGTAATTCTCCCAGCCAGGAAAAAAAAAAAAAAATTCTCTCCTCTGTCAATTTATGATTTGATCTGTGCTCTACATGGCACTTAAGACAATTTATCTTGTTTTAAAATGAATATGATTTATTAATTTATCCATAAAGCTAAATAAAAGGGACTTCAAAGATCATCTCTAATTCTTAAATCTCCCATCTACCACAGCCAAGTCTTCTGTAATCTGTTTAAAAATCCACAGTTGGTGGAAATCAGTGCCTTTCAGGTAGCCCATTCTACCCTTCCAAACTTGGACAGCTCTGATTATTTAAAAAGCAGAAATAATAACACATTATAAACGCTTCGTCATTTGAAACTACTATCTACACGCCTCCCCTCCAAACAAAAAAATCAAGACACCACTAATAGAATAAGAAATTTTATCTTAATAAACTTTTCTTTGCAAAGAACTTAGCAAAGAAAAGCTCTGGTTTAACTTAGCTTGCCGAGTTGCTCAGACGCTTCTCAGCTTCTGAACCGTGATGTGGATAATCACTTAAGAGACCAGAAGACACCAAGGCAGCCACCCTGCCGTGTTTATCAGAGAACTCAAGGGTGACTTTCGCACAGCTGTGGAAATGGAAGTGTTTAGACAGATGCTGTGTGGTCCTGGACAGATGTGTGACTCACTGTCAGACTGTCCACCTGAACTGCTGGGAGCACCATCCAACATGCTCTGGGTGGCCCTGAGTGGAGAAGTGGGGGAAACCTTCAAAACACTCTCCTTTGTTACCAGGAGGCAAAGGTTACGTTTCAGTATCACTGCACGTCCACTGATGGCAAATAACACCACCTCTGTTCAGAAACATCCTTAGAGTTTTCTGGTGCCTTCTTTAATTGTCCTGTGGAAGAACACAGCTCTTGAAAAGAACACGAACTTTAGAATCATTGCCACTTATTCACAAGTTGCTTCAATTTCTCAGATCTCACTTGTAAAATGAGACAAACAATACTTTCTCAGACTGTACTAAGGATCAGGTAGTAAACAAAAATCATGCTGCTATAACCTGGCTCAGCAAATTGCAGCTCCTCCTAGTCTTCCTTTCAGTCTTGAACAACCCCGGCCCTTGACCCAGACCTGGAACAGCAGAGGCCCCAGACTGCCTTCTTTCTTCCAGATGTTCCCTTCTCCTCTGGGTGAGGTTTCCATGGGCCCCAGGGAACATACCACCCAGAGTCACGTTCCACTTATAGACCACTCTCCATGAAGCCAGAAGTCCAGAATTCCCTGTCCACATGCCCATTAATCCACTGGCTTCCCCATATCTGTCCTACGAAGGAAAAAATGCAATGCCAGAGTGTGCATCTCCAGGCTAAGAGGCAGCTGTGTCCAGGGTGCAGGGTGGGCTAGTGTGGACCCTGATCATGAGGCTCGTGCGTGCATGCCTGTGTGTGAGGCCCTTACCGTGCAAAGGCGATGGGGCCTGGGGAAAGAAGGGGTGAGCTCCAGGCCAGGGGCCTCATTTTATATTTCCCTGCCCTTCATGATTATTAGAGGCAGAACTTGTTCCCTCAGTTTTCCTTCTTTCTAATCCTAATCTAATCTAACCCCTGGTTCTGGAGCTTCAGTATCTCTTCCTCCTCAGGGTTGACTACGATCCCACTGTAGGATATACTGCAGGCTGTTTCCCACTCCTTTGTTGATGGACGTTTGTTTTTCTCTACCTTTTGACTATTTTGAATAATGCCACTATGAATATTGGTGCATAATTATCACTCAGAGTCCCTGTTTTGAGATTTCTGAGGTAAATATCTAGGAGTGAAATCCCTGGGTGATATAACTCTATTTTTAACTCTTTGAGGAACTACCAACAAGTGTTCTGCATGGCTGAACAATCTTCCATCCCCACCGGCAGTGTACACATAATAGATTCCATTTTCTCCACGTCCTCACCACCACTTGCTATTTTCTAGTTGTTTTTGTTTGTTTGTTTGTTTGTTTTGCTTATTATAGCCATTCTAGCGAGTGGGAAGTGGTATCACGTGGTGGTTTCTCATTTGTGTTTCTGTAGGGACTGATGATGGTGAGAGTCTTTTCACGTGTCTCTTGGCCATTTGTGTATGTTCCTTGGAGCAACATCAAGGGTAGCTTTTAATGAGGTAACTGATATTCTAGGGAAAATGAAAGGGAAGTAATGCCAAGACTAGCTTGAAACCGCTACTAACATCTGGGTACTCCCATCCGCCACCTTGTCCCTAAACTTCTCCCTTGAGGTGGGATGACAAGCTCCATACCTGCAGAATCACTCCAGGCATCTCAGAGCTTGGGCTCACTGTGCGCCACTCAACAAAGAAACCCCTACACCCTCTTTTCTGGCTTTACACCCACACCCACGTAAACACAGCCCATTCTCATTTTCAGCCCCACAATTACATAGCAGCTGGGACCTGGATTCCCTTTATGGAACAGTCCAAACGCTTGAGTCGTCTGCTCCAAGGCCCCAACAAAATGACCACACAGGAGTGTACACTGCATACTCCCCAAATGCTGGAATACCCAGGGTTAAGGAAGCAAATCACGCCCCACCCCATGCAGGTGGGAGCTCCAGGCTCTGCTCCTTTCAACCTCTCCAAACACCACTTCTAGTACTGAGAAAGGAGCCACAGAGAGAAAACTATCAGTACCCCTCCCTCCTACAGGGAAACCGATGCTCAGAGGGTGATACACTTGCCCAAAAGCACAGCTTGATACGGGTCTAAAGCTTGAGTCCTCTGCTTCCTGGACTTTCCTCCTGTAAGTGGCACAATATGGCAAAACAAATGTTTAGACACACTTATGTTTAGAACACAAATGTAGGCCATGATTTGAGTCCAGATCAGTTCATTCTATGCCTTGATTTTCTCATACAAAATGAGATAGACAGTAGCTTGTTATTCCAATGAAATCCCACATATATAGACATGTACACACATACACGTCTGTATATGCTTAGATCTCACTGGAGGGCAGGAGCTATATAAATATATGTGTATGTGTGGACTTGCACTTTTTCTCTTCGTGACCTAGTTGAGGTGGAGAACCATTTTGGGACTAGGTGAAAATGGCACATACTAATTCTACTTGTGCCTTCCTGCTTGGTCTAGTCAAATGTTCCCAGGTAAAACGAGTCCTTTAACTCTAAGAAGGATAGAAGGTTGTCAGGCCAGGTGTATTAAAACTCCCAACGTCTGAGCCCACGGCTCTAGGTCTGCATTTGGGACTCGTGTTGTGAAAGTGACATCTGGGGGAAAGTGACATGGCGGCCTGCCAAGACCCCCAGACTGTCACTTACAGACCAGGGTTCAAGTACAGGCAGGCAACTCAACAGGGGACGTGAGACCTTGAGTAAGTTACTCTCCTGCTCTGGGCCTCAGTTTTTCTTTTTTTTTTTGAGACGGAGCCTCAAGCTGTTCCCCTGGGTAGAGTGCCATGGCATCACGCTCACAGCAACCTCCAACTCCTGGGCTCAAGCGAGTATCCTGCCTCTGCCTCCCAAGTAGCTGGGACTACAGGCGCCCGCCACAACGCCTGGCCATTTTTTGGTTGCAGCCATCATTGTTGTTTGGCGGGCCCCGGCTGGGGATTCGAACCCGCCACCTTAGGTGTATGTGGCTGGCGCCTTAGCCGCTTGAGCCACAGGCGCCGAGCCGGCCTCAGTTTTTCTATCAGAAAAATAAAGGCATTGACTCGGACCACCAGATTTCAGTCTTTTTTAACATCAAAAATCATTTTTAAAAATAAAATGTCATGCTGACCCCTAACGTATCAAAGCAGACAAAAATGGAGCCGCTCTGACTAAAGCTTCCCTCCCCCTCCCCACCTGGAACTACTTGCTCAGCCTCCAGCTCACTAATTAAAATAGTCTGTGATTCTATATCATGAAATTGGCCAGTTAGATCTAGAAAAAAATAAGAGGCTGTGTAGGGAAGCAGGATCGCAGGGGCTTGCGGGGATAGGAAGAGGATGGGCGGCAGAAAGTGGGAAAAGAAATTGTCCCCGTAGGAATCTCAGGCAGCCGCTCTGTCTTTCACCCCAAATTCCCAAAAAGGAAACTGAGGCCAGACTGTTAAGATGTAAACTTTGTAACTTTTTTACCCAGGAAGTTTTGAAAATCATAATAAGGAAATGATTATAGAGTGCTTTGAGCTCTTCAGAGACAAGCGGTATTTAGAATATAAGGTGTTATTACCTCCATAGAGCTCTCTTTTGATTACCACTGTGTTTGAAGATGTGGGCCGACCACTTTTATTTTTCAAAATTTAGGTGTTTAAAAAAAAGCATTCACATGTGCAATACCTATAATCAATCCTTATAAGCGCATTCTCAGCTTCCTGGTTACCGGGGAATTTAAATGTTCAAAGAGGTATTATACTAGCTTTATTAGCTAAATTGGCAGTGCCCTGTTAAAGACATCTGTCCCCTCCAGCTAAGTCTCCCTGCGCATTTATTTGAAGGACTGTTAAATTAACAGCAAAACCAATATTATATATGGAATTTTAAAGTCAAGTACCAAATATCATTCAACAGATGTTCTACACAAAAACTTATCTCTAAAAGACCCTGATCTCTAAAAGGCCCTGGGCTAGTTGGTGCTTTGACAGATGGTCTGTTGTTGAATCTCAGAAATCAATGCCCAAAAAGCCAGTGTGTTTTTTCAGCAGTACGTTGCTTGAGCACTCAGCTTGTCCTGGAAGAGCACAGGACGTGACATCCTAAGATGTGGCTCAAGTCCTAGTTCTAGTGTGAGTGGAATGTGGACCTTGGGGAATCATTTCACTTCTTCAGTGCTAGCTTTTCTCCTCCGTAAACTGGAGTAGTCTCCCTCGCCTGCCTTTTTTAATGGGGCTTCCCTGAAGATGGGCCAGGTATAGTTGCTCATACCTATAATCCTAGAATTTTGGGAAGCTGAAGTGGGAGGATCACTTGAGGCCAGGAGTTTGAGCAACAAACTCAACAACAACAAACTGGACAACAGAGTGAGACTCTATTCTCTGCCAAAAAAAAAAAAAAAATCAAGTGTTACAGAAAGTCCTGTGGACCTTGCGTGAATGCCGGCTTAGAGCATAGTCTCTGAATGGAATCAGGCAGACCTTGGTTCAAATCTCAGTACTGCTATTTACTAGCTATGTGATCTTAAACCAGTTGCTTATTTGCTCTGAAGCTTATGTTTCTTATCAGTGACATGAGGCTATTAATAGTATTTGTCTCATAGGGCTGTTTTGAAAATTTAAAGCACAGAGCCCAGCCTTGACTATGGACTCAAGGGTCCATTGGTGCTGGCATTTATTAAAAAGCTGTAACATTCCATGTGCCCAAGGGGGGTTTACTGTTGTTTCCTCATAGTTCTGCTTGCAAAGCACAATAGAAATAAAGGTAACTATGCATCTATTGTCTCTAAATGGCCCAAGTACTCTCACTAGAACGAAAGGAAAAAGGAAATACACCGTGGCCCAGAATGGGGCTCCAGAGAAATCCAAAATGAGCTGTGGTCTAAAAACGACTTCTCTCCAAGCCTATTTTTAACTGGCTGTGAACTTCTCTAATACGCAAAGAGTGATGCTGGGCTCCCTGAATAGCTTCGCTGACGAGCTGCTGCCTGCTTCTGCTACTATGTGAATTTATGGAGTTCTGGTCTCACACTTCATTAAAGAAATATATGATGGTGCTGAGACAGGGGGCCAGACACCTATAACTCGGTGTCCCAGTCTCCCAGTTATAAATCTTAGTGCCTCATTCACTGAGTGAAGAGGAGTAACTGAAGAGATGTTATCACCTGCTCCTTTGTCATGGGCTCTCCATTTTAAGTTGCTTCCAACAGACAGCTTTCCTAAGAAATCACAAAGAAAAGATCTAGCCAAAAGCACACTCCCAAATTTGTTAGAAGCATTTTCAGTCACAAGCGACAGAAAACTGAACTACAGTGGCTTAAACAAATGGAAGTTTATTTTATTCATATAAAATATTCAGAGGTCAGCGACTGCTGCTGCTGGTTTAGAGGCTCTGTACGGTCACGGCTGCTCTATCAGGTTGCCATTCACTGCACTTTCCCTCATGGGTGCATTCTGGCTGCAGCAGCGCCAATGATCACACACACACACACTACTAAAAGGAAAGAAGAAAGAGAAATGCAGCATCCATGTCAGAGAACCGAAATATTTCTGAAGATCCCTCTAGCAGTTTTACCCTTTTACCTTATTAGCTAGAATTGGGTCAAATGGCCACCCTCGTTTTAAAACTAATCAGGAATAAACAGGTTGGATATAAACATTGAATCAACCAAGAGTGTTCACTATATCTCCCAATGAAGGTCTACTCATTTGAAGGAACAAAAGTGAATGATTACATAATGAACACAGAAACTAATGAATGAGTGTTTGACACAGAGTCCAATTCTTTGACTCAGCTCACCTGTTCTTTTTTCCTAATGTTCTATCCAGGTATCATGCATCTGCATTTCCTTGATAGCCCACAATAGCATTAATCTCCTGGGCTTTGCTTCCTGCTCACTTGCCTATCTTCCTAACTAGACCCCCTGGTGGCAGAGAACATGTCTTATTCATCACTGCATGCTCGTGCCTAGGAGTGTCTGGAATATTCTATATTGTCTGTAAACAATTGTTGCTATATTTGTTGATGATGCTTTCAAGAAAAATCCCAGAAGACGAAAATGACTTATTGCCCAGTACACACATAAGTGATGCCTTTCAAATTCCTCCTTTGAGTTGGTCTGTTTAAAAAACTAGAGCCAAAGTTGTTTAGGTGGCATAACCAATTAAATATGAGAGCACATTATTGTGATTTCTCTAAATGTAAATCCAAGTATTCATAAACATTATTTTTGTTAACTCCAAAATATTGCAAATTAGTTTTCAGCACATTAAATCTGTTCCTGATTCTGAAGTCTTTGACCTAAACATGGAGTAAAGTGTCAAGACCAGAGAATTATGGTTTAAAAAATCATAAGAGAGCAGCTCAGCACCTGTAGCTCAGAGGCTAAGGCACCAGCCACCTACACTGGAGCTGGAGGGTTCAAATCCAGCCTCGGCCTGCCAAACAACAATGACAACTACAAACAAAAAATAGCCAGGCGTTGTGGCAGGTGCCTATAGTCCCAGCTACTTGGAAGGCTGAGGCAAGAGAATGGCTTAAACCCAAGAATTGGAGGTTGCTGTGAGCTATGACACCACAGCACTCTACCAAGGGCGACACAGTAAGACTCTGTCTCAAAAAAAAACCAACCACAAGAGAAACGCTATAAGTTGGGTGTTAGAGAGAGTATTTATTTGGTGATAGGGCAAGAAGTCCCTAAACCGGCTGTTGAATGACTTTTCTGTTTGCCTTGGAATGACCCTGACTTCTGTCCAATTCCTACAGAATCCAGGTCCAGCCCCCAGTTTAGTGTCTTCATTGTGTTGGGCCACAGAAAACAAGTAGGGTTTTGATATGCATGTGTGTAACAGAAATGGCAGGAAAAAAGAATCAGAGTGGTCCTCTGGGATTAGAATACGTGAGATTAGACGGGGGGGGGGGGGGGGGGGGGGTGTGGAGGGGAGATAATGCAGGAAAGTAATTAACAAGGGCCTTCACCTTGGGGCTAAAGTGTTTGGACTCTACTGCAAGAGCAATGGGAAGCCATTTCTGTGTCGAGAATCACATAAACCAAGCTGTTAACTTATAAATTTCCCCCTGGTAAAAGTCACAAATATAGAATGGAGAGGTTGAGCACTGAAAGATAGAGATCAGTGATTAGGATTTGCAGTGACCGACACAAGAGGTAAAGCGTGTCTGAACTGAGGCGATGGTAGCATACTTAGGGCTAAGGAGTCCGATGAAGGCTCCTTGTGACCTGAAAATCAGGTATGTAACTGATCACTCCACCAGGCAACCAAACTAGACCAACCAAAATGCTGGGGGGATTCTGGTGAACTTTACAGGCCTGGAGCAGCAGCCTCTTGTTCACCTCCAACCCCAGCCTTCCTTATTAACACTGTTACAGGGCTTGGGCAGCATTCCTGAGTGTGCCCATGTAACGCAGGAGGGCAGGGGATTTAACACTCTGTGGAGCAAACCTTCCACCAACGGGAGACAGAAGCCAGGACATAAGTTCCTTCCCTTTGCTCCCCAGCTCCCACTCCCATGAACAGACTGCCTTTAGATGCCGCTTGTAAGGCTGCTTCGAGGTGCAGTTCCACTGAGTGAGTGATCGGTGTCCCTTAACAATGACCAGCCTGATAACCATTTTCATGTCGACTTTCCCTCCATCCCTGCTTGGCTCACTCCTTTTGCTTGAGATGAGATTCCCTAATAAAATTAAAGAAAATAATTCCTTTACCTCAGCTTTGACTTTTGTGGAACTCAAGCTAAGATAAAGGACAACAGAAAAAATGCCAGTCACAAAGTACGTTAGAAGGAGAGCTAAGGATATTCACTGCAGGGTCAGTTGTAGGGTGGGGAATAAAAGGAGAGGGAGAAGATCATTTAAACATAAACACTTAACTCCGTAACTGCACATCCATACAACGAAATACCATCTAGCTGTGAAAATGACTAAGTGTGTCTGCAAGTGCAGGTAGTTTGAGAAACAATGCAAATAGTCTAGCAGCATGATCCTATTTGTTCAAATAAAATCAGGATACGTACTTTAAACAAACATGACATTAATGTGTATCTCTTAGAACCATGAGTGACCATATGATAAAACTTGACCACTAGAAGGTAAGTAGAGTACCATTAAGCAGCTCTTGGTAAGGCTGATTAAATGATATGGAGGATAATCTTAGTTATCCTGATGCCAGGAATGCTGATGTGATGGCTGGAGCTCTAATCATCATCTTGGACCATAAGGAAGGTCCACAATTTAGGGAGAGCAGGGAAAGACTAACAGGAGCCAGGCTCTCAAGCACTTTGTAGGATAGGACTCTGCATACATTTTGAACTACCTTCCCCTGGATATTTTCAAAAAGTAGAAAGACACTTCTTTCTTGTTGGAGCATCTGTTATTTTGAGTCTCTATGACTTGCAGCCAATTTAAAACTTATAAATGTACCTTTGAGAAAAGGAACTGAGAGGAAAAGAGAAAGTCCTTTCTCCTTCAGTCCTTTGATACTGGTTAGTTTTTCGAACCTTACCCTACTATTACCCTGTGTTATCATAAGAGTTCTTACAAGAGGGAAGGGGGAGGAGTAGAAGGGTTAGAGCCAGAAAGGAGAGGAGATGGTAGGAGCCGAGAGCTGAGTGATGCGGGGCCAGCCCCTGCAGGCTCCAGAAAAGCACATAGATTTTCCTCTAGAGCCTCCAGAAAGATCAATCCATTTGAGACTTCTGAGCTCCTGGATTATAAGGTAATAAATTTGTGTTGTTTTAATCCACTACATTTGTGATAATTTGTTACAGCAGCAATAGGTTACAAATGTACCCTCCATACTCTAAAGAAACCAGGGATTTCAAGGATTTGTACTTCTGAATCAAGATAAGGGCAAATGAAAAAAACATCAAGCTATTCCTGACTCTACGATAACAAAATTACACATTTTGATAAAGCAGGCTTTCCCTTAAAGTGACACCCGAGTGACGGGTGGAGTGTGTGCTCTGTGTATGTGAATCAGTGTGTGCCTTTCTCTACCTCCCAAAGGGGTTACAAAGACCAAATGAAACTGTGGATATGACGCTCACATAGCATACCATTATTTTAACACAGAGTAGTGGCATTTAGTACAAATACAGTGTTATGCAGCCACCACCTCCATCTAATTCCAAAACATTTTTATCACCTCAAAAGGAAACCCCTGTACCCACTAAGAATTTCATCCTCATCTCCCTTCCCACAGCCCCTGGTAATTAATCTGCTTCCTATTTCTATAGGTTTACCTGGTCTGGTCTAGACGTGTCATGTGAATGGAAGCCTACAGTATGTCGGATGGGATAGGACAGAAAGCGATCTTTTGTGTGAAGCTTAGCGTGGTGTTCACATGATCTGTGCATGGTGTAGCATGCACCAGCACTTCATGCGGGGTATTTACAGGACTCATGCGAGGTAGCACGCACCAGCTCTTCATTCCCTTTTGCAGCCGAATAATGGTCAACTGCACGTATGTACTACAATTTGTTTAGTCATCCATCGATGGACATGTGGGTTGTTTCCACCTTTTGGCTTTTCTGAATCACGTGAGTGCTAGTGTATTCTTAAGGCGTGTTAGAAAAGGAAAAAAGTAGACTAGTGATTCCCATATCAGAATAATGATCAAAACTATCTAGGAAGCTTTAAAACTAAATAGATTCTGGGGTCCCTCCGCAGATGTACTGACTCAAACCCAGACGGAGGCTCTAGCTTCCAAGCTCCCTGGGTGGTGGTGATGCAGACCAAAATCTGAAGACAACAATTATACAGCTGCATGAATAAAAGGGATTATTATTTTATGTGATATTATATCGGTAGGCAACTACCTCATATGGTATAATTTCTGAGTTAACCAGAGTAGCCCTCATCCTTAATGATAAATGCCCAGAATTCCCTTAATAGGAGACGTTCACTGCAAAAGAATAATGAGTCGTACAGGGTAAATCCTTTAGGAGAGGGTCAAAACAATGGAAATTAATATGAAGGTATAGATTACTGATAGCACACGAGGGGGCCCTTAGAGAGGAGGCTCAGGCAAGGTAAGATGAGGTGAAAAGGACATTTGTTTCTAACACCAGGGCGGGGAGTGTGACAGTACCATTTCCTCATGCCTGAAGCTTGCAGCCCCACCAGGTACCGGCTTGCAGCTCCACCAGGTACCGGCTTCAGACAGCAGAGATCTGGTCCAGTGAAAGCAGCCTGCACTCCTCTGCAGAGTTCACAGCTATCTGGAAAGACAGCTGAACACCAGCAATGACTCCAGACCTTGGCTCACCGGTTCATCTTCTCTGATTATGCTATCACCTCTCTGCATCTTCAATGCAACGTGCTCTTTCTTTTACATGACAACATTGTTTTTGCAATAGGGTCTCACTTTGTCACCCAGAGTGGAACACAGTGGCCCAGTCATAACACACAGTGATCTCCAGCTCCTCAGCTCAAGTGATCCTCCTACCTCAGCATCCCAAGTAGTAGAATTACAGGTGTGCACCACCATGCCCCGCTAGTTTTTTGTTATTAAATTTTCTAGAAACAGGCTCTTGCTATGTTGTCCAGGCTGGTTTCAAACTTCTGGCCTGCCTCAATCTACCAAAGTGCTGGGATTACAGACGTGAGCCACCACCACCAGCCACAGGATAATATTTTTTTAAAAATAGCCCATGGTGGGGCTTTTTCTCTTTACTCATCTACAGATGAGGAGAAGTCATCCCAGACTTGGTATGTGTCCACAGACAGTAAAGGATTAGCCTGGGTTCTCCTGCTAGTTAGTTCCTCGTTTCTGTCAGAGCTTTTCTGTGACCTCCTTTGCTGGGTGGGTGGTGCGTGTATGGCGTGTGTATCTGTGGGGTGTCAACATTGCCCTGGCCTAAAGCCTGCTGTTAGGAGTCATTTCCCCAGGATGGATACTGTGCTGTGTTGAGGCAGAAACCCCTGCTGCCGTGCCCTCATCACCTCCCTGTGAAGAGGGGGGATATTTATTATTAAACTGACATGGTATACACTTTTTCACTGGCCAGAGTTTAAGTCTCAGTTTTAAACTAGTTGTTTCCTCTACTTTTCAGTGGCTCAAAAGAGAAAGGTCCAGGGTGGCCAGCAATTAAAGTGAGCAGTGCTGCTGGATCGGACAGTCACAGCCCCTCTTGGGCAGCCTTGGGCTGCCTTTTCACTCAGTGTTACTCAGAAACGAAAGGGAGGTTGAGATCAATGTACCAATAGCCAAGCAACTCTGAAGCAAGTAT
This sequence comes from Otolemur garnettii, assembly GCF_000181295.1. NCBI lineage: Eukaryota > Metazoa > Chordata > Mammalia > Primates > Galagidae > Otolemur > Otolemur garnettii. Next base: position 8,671,922 of record NW_003852455.1, on the reverse strand, counting down.
TCTTTCAACAGGAGGAATTACAAGGAAATGACGATTATGCCTTGTCCAGGTGAGTAGGGGGAATTCACACTCATCCGCTTTGAGGAAAATCAGTAAGGAGTGTCTCTTCCCAAGCCAGCTCTGTCCAGACCCAGGCAGCTCTGGGCCACGGCCTCAGCAGATGGTTACATCCGTGGGTTTGGGAAGACGTATTCTCTGTTGCCCCTTGTTCAGGCTTTGCCGCCTCTCCCCTTCTCTCTGTGAGGAGAATGGTACGCCAGCTGCAGGACCATTCCACCTCTCTTCCCGCAGCCCCACAGCATCAGCTCTAGGCTGCCGCTGTGAACCAGACTCTGGTGCCAGAATGGGGGGAAAGGGAAGCCCTGCAACTCTCTGTGCTGCTAATTTGGATAAAGCCACCCCCCACTCCCGCTGTCAGGTGGCTCACCTGCCCATCACCTTCTCCACTTCCCACTCCTCCTCAGAGAGGCAGGAGCGGGAGAGGTCATGCCCCCCTCAGCTAGACCCAGCTAAAGAGATCAGAGATGCCTTTGGAAGCTGAGGAGCAGCAAAAAAAAAAGGCCAACTCCTTTCTTTGGGAAGCTCCTCATAGGGAATGCACCTCGACGCGGGCTGGGAGTGTGAAGTTCATAATAAAGAGATGAAAGACCAGGCTATCAGTCCGCTCTGCCACCCGCTCTGCATCTCTAGACTCACTTCCCTCCAGGGGCACCCCAGCACCATCTTCCCCCCACCCCCCGATTCTTTCTTCTTTTCCCTGAAACAAGTCTTAGAAAGAGAAAGACTTTCTAACGAGGGAAGACAAGCAAGACATTAGCTCCCAGCACCGGTCTCAGCACAGGCAGATGAAAGCATCCCATTTAGTCACTGAACACTACCTGCAGGGCCCTCCTGCTCAGCTTTTGGAAGGTTTAGCCCCTGCTTTGAAACTTCAAAAAATATGTATAGCCACAGATTCTCTTTATCAGAAGGGCTCTCTTTAGCAGAGGCAAGAGGTTGAACCGTCCAAATATTCCAAAGCCAAGCTTGAGTGTCACCCTCCACAGCATCTCCGTCACTCAGCATTCACATCCTGAACGCAGCTGTGTCCGTGGGGTGGGGGTGGGGGTGGGGGAGGTGGAGACACAGATGAATTAGATGCAGTCCAGTCCTTTCAGGGTTTAGCCTCGGGGGCGGAGAGGCCCCCTCCACACAAATAACTTTAATAGATAGAAAGTGACTATGTTGTAGGCTTCGGCAGTGTCCAGGCTGAGGAAGTGGGGTAAGGAAGCATTGATATTGCCATCGCTACAGCAGCTTTCTGAAGATATGCTGGACTGCTCTTAGAAACTTCATATTCAGAAGGATTTTATTTCTTTGTTAGTTGTTGGTTGTTTGAGAGTGGGCAGATGTTAAGAGCCTCTGGTTTCCCATTTCTCTCTCTTCATATATCTATGTATATACATATATAAGGGGGTATGAAGATAGCTATATATGGATATATAGACGGAGGTAGAGATAGTTCTATAGATATCTTAATATATGTTATATAATATATATCTTTTAAAATATTCTGGTGATACTGATATGGTCAGGAAATCATGGGAACTAACCTAACCTATATATATTCATTCAACTAGTGAATGTTTATAGAGTGAATAAAATGTGTCAGATACTATGTCTTGATATACAGTTATGACCAAAAAAGATATGGTCAATGTAGTCATGGAATTTATTCAAGAATTGATTGACATAGACTTTAGCCAAGGCAATCCTAAGCAAAAAAATCAAATCACATTACCTGGTGTCAAATTATACTATGGGGCTATAGTAACCAAAACAGCATAGTACTGGTATAAAAGTAGACACGTAGACTAATGGAACACAATAGAAAACCTACAAATGAAACCACTTAGTTACCAAAAATTGATCTTTGACCAGATAGACAACAATATGCACTAAGAAACCCCTATTTGAAAATGGTGCTAAGAGTACTAGATAGCCACGTGCAGAAAAATGAAACAAGATCCCTATCTCTTGCCATGTACAAAAATTAATTTAAGATAGATAAAAGACTTACACGTAAGGTACAAAGAAAAATCTAGAAGAAAATGTAGGAATAACTTCTATGCATTGGCCTAGGTAAAGAGTTTATGACTAAGACCCTGAAGTCAAATACAGCAAAAACAAAAATAAATAAATGGAACTTAATTAAATGAAAAAGCTTCTGCATAGCAAAACAACTAATCAACAGAGTCAGTAAATAACCTACAGAATGGGCGAAAATATTCTCAAACTATATATCTGATAAAGGGCTAACACCCAAAATCTACAAAGAACTCTAACAAATCAGGAAGGAAAAAAAGAACCCCATGAAAAAGTGTGCAAAAGACATGAACAAGAGTTTTTCAAAAGAACCTGGACAAGTAGTCAACAAACGTGTGGATAAAATGCTCAACAGCATCAATCATCAGGGAAATGAAAATCAAAACCACAGCAACACATGGCCTTAGCCCTATCGGATGGTCATCATTAAAAATTCTGAAAATATGCATGCTAGTAACTTTAGCACTTTGGGCAGCTGAGGCAGGAGATCGCATGAGGCCAATAGTTTGAGACCAGCCTAAACAACAGCAAGATCTTATCTCTACAAAAAATACAAAGATTAGCCAGGTGTGGTGATCCATGCCTGTAGTCCCAACTACTTGGGAGTTGAGACAGCAGGATTGTTCAAGCCCAGGAGTTTGAGGTTGCTGTGAGCTACAAGAATGCCACTGCATTCTAGCCTGGGAGAAAGAACAAGACCCTGTCTCAAAAAAAAAAAAAAAGAGTCAAAAACCAATAGATGCTAATGTTGATATAAAGAGAAAGTAACACTTATGCACTTTGGTGGGACTTCAAATTAGTACAACCTCTCTGGAAAACGGTGTGGTGATTTCTCCAAAAAAAAAAATTGCTGTTCAATCCAGCAATCCCACTGCTGGGTATCTACTCAAAGGAAAAGAAGTCATTTTATCAAAAAGACACCTATACTCGAATGGTTCATAGCACAATTCAGAATTGCCAAGATGTAGAAATAACCCTCAATGTCCACCAATTCATGAGTGAATAAGGAAAATGTTATACACACACACACACACATACACACACCGTGAAGTGCTTCTCAGCCACAAAAAGAAATGAAATAGCTGGACTTGGTGTCTCTCACCGGTAATCCCAGCACTCTGGGAGGCTGAGGCGGGTAGATTGCTTAAGCTCAGGAATTCAGAGATCAGGGCAAGGGCAAGACTCCATCTCTAAAACTAGCTGGGTGTTGGTGCAGGCACTGGTAGTCCCAACTATTGGGGAGGCTGAGGCAAGAGGATCCCCTGAGTCCAAGAGTTTGAGGTTGCTGTGAGCTATGACACCATGGTGCCAGGTGACACCCAGGGTGACAAAGTGAGACAATGTCTCAAAAAAAAAAAAAAAAAGATAGAATGTCTTTTGCAGCAACTTGGACAGAACTGGAGACCATTACCCTGAGTGAAATATCTTAGGACTATAAAAACAAACATCAGTGTACTCTCTAATAATTGGGAGCTAAATGGTGTGCACACATGGGCACAAAAAGACATAAAGGACATTGGATACCAAGAAAGGTGGAAGGCGTGAGGCGGATGATTAAAAACTTACCTATTTGTAAAATGAACACTAGCCTGGTGATGGACACAGCCCCCAACGTAACCATTAGACGAGGTGTCCATGTAACAAAACATTTGTGCCCTTTTAAGATTTTGAAATTTAAAAAATATGTATTGGGCCCCAAATTTGGCTTTGAGCTTCCTGGTGACTAGAGCAATGATGACACAATAGTTAGTGATAAAATTGTTCTTATTCATGAGGAAAATAAAATCAGATTCAACCCAATTCCATTTTCCTGCTCTTTCATGAGGAATAGTTACTAATTTTTTATCTGAAGGTGACATAATGAGAAATAGATGCTTAAAGATATTATGTAACAACAGAGGACCACCCAGAGAACCTACTTTTCCTGGTTATGTAACCACCCAGAGAACCTACGTTTCATGTCACATTCCAGATTTCTGCTGGGGCATGCTCAAACTTTCCTCAACAGAAGCTCGTCTCTTCACTGTCCTATATCCAAATTCTATCTCCCTGCATAAGATAATATGGTGTAGCCTTCTTCCAAATAAAAAATATGACTTGCTTTTAAAGTCTAGTTCAAATTTTAAATCTCTGTACAAAACAAAATAAGAACTCTTTTTAGGCAAAGACACTCTCTTCTCTTCAGTGTCTACTTAGACTTTAGATGCAATGGTTGGAGCTCCAGCAGCCATTTCTGTCCCTTGGCTATGGAAGTCACATGGTAGAACAACAAGAGAGAGGAGGGCTGAGTCTGTGGTCCATGGGACTGTAGCTACTTACCTTAGGCTGCTAATCTCAGATGTCTTTTAGGTGATTGTATTAGTTTCTTTTTGCTGCTAGGACAAATTACCACAATCTTAGAGGGTTAAAACAACAGTTGTTTTTTTTTGTTTGTTTGTTTGGTTTTTTAGTGATAGAGTTTCACTTTATTGTCCTCAGTAGTAGAGTGCTGTGGCATCACAGCTCACAGCAACCTCCAGCTCTTGGGCTTAAGGAGACTCTCTTGCCTCAGGCTCCCAAGTAGCTGGGACCACAGGCACCTGCCATAACACCCGGCTATTTTTTGTTGCAGTTTGGCCAGGGGCAGGTTCAAACCCGGCACCCTACCCACTGAACCACAAGTGCCACCCAGTTGTTGTTGTTTTTTTTTAATCTTACAGTTCTATCGACAGAACTCTAACCAGGATCTCAGTGGGCTAAGATCAAGGTGTTGGCAGGCTGCATTTCTTTCTGGAAGCTGTAGGGAAAAATATGTTTCTATGTATTTTCCAGTTTCTAAAAGCTGCCCACATTACTTGGATCATGGCCCCCTTCTATCTTCAAAGCCTAATATATAAAGCCAGTCTTTCTCACACTGCCATCGCTCTGGCTCTCCCTTATGATTCTCTTTTTCACTTTTAAGGACCCTCAGATTTACCCTGGTCCCACTCAGATAAACCAGGATAATGTCCCTATGTTAAAGCCAGTTTATGAACAGACTGAATTCCATCTTCTTCAGTCATGAAGTCAATATATTTGCCATGTAGTCAACATATTCACAGGTTCTGGGGATTTAAAACAGAGGCACCTTCAAGAGGCTACAGTGGCAGAGAAGTAAATCTCTATCTCATCTCAGCTATTACTTTTCAGGTCTTTGGTGCTCACAGTTAACCCTAATCCCAGCTGGTATAATAACGCATTCCTGTAACAGTACTCTGGTGTCTCTGGTCTGGTAACCTCATATATTATGACACCCTCAGTCCTCCAGAGACTGCGAGACCCACCTTGCACAGCACCTGCTCGTTCACCCACATGTCCATGGTGAACTGGCCCCATGGGAGCAGACTGTCCACATATGAACTGAAAGCTACTCCCCTTCCCCAAGACCTGCAGACTTGCCTCAGCACAGAGAAGAAAACTGAGAGCTAGACTTCAGAAGGGACCTACTTACCCAAGGTCCATGGTGAGTTCCCGGCATTGGCAGGACTGGAACGCAGGTCTGGGAATAGCTGTCCTACATCACAGTCTTCCTCCTTCGGCCATTCGGGGCTTTTCAAGGAAGGATGTGCTAGACACACCTTCACAGCAACAAGGTCCCAGGCACCCTGTCACAAATATTAGCACACACTGAGAATCGCGTTCACCTCGATTACAATGGTTCTAATGATACCAAATGTTTAAAACATCCGCTGGATTTTCCCTATTCTCTTTCCAGCTCTAGCCTCTGTGTCGTAAAGTTCTCCAGTTCTCCCGAGTGTGTAGACTCCTGGCTTCCCTGATTCTCACGCCCTCATGCTATGTTTCTCATATTTGTGAAAGGAGAGCATTTGAGGACTTAAAACTGCTTAGCAAAATAACATGGATACAAGGAGACCAACCCGAGGAGACAGGCCTGGGAGTTTATGCGTTCTAGCACAATCTCCGACTTTGCCTTCATTTCTCTGAGTGTTAGCATTTCCATCTTAAGAATAGGACAATAACAAGTGTACCTAAAAATAATTGCAAGGTATGGCTAATAAAACTCTAAAGAACATTGCCATCCTGCAGAGGGTCATCTAACTGCTAATAATAAAGCATTAAGCAACTAGGAATCCCGCTTGCCCCATGTGGCTCTGAGGCACCTCCCTAGGTCCTTCCTAGTGACATGGAGTGAAAGTGAGGAGAACTAGAACAAGCCGAGGTCCTAAAGTCAGAGGAAGTCACCTGACGGGGCAGCCAGCCCAGCACAGAGGTGCGCTGGAGAGCTAATGGGCTGGGCAGGGATGACCTCGGCAGGGATGTCTCTTGAAACCTCTTGCTACGTTTGTTCTTGTTTTTGTTTTTGTTTTTATTAGATCATAACTGTGCTGTTTGTCCTTAAAGATCTGATTTCCAGAGCTCCTTCTGATAACTGTTTCTGGGTTTTACATCTCAGATAGTTGGAAAGACCTCCCTTGTGCCATTTAATTCAGCTTGCTTTGTCTCTGTCTTCAGTAGCAATGGAAAAAGGCACTCACACTGCTCCCCACACCCCTAGAGTAATATCCTTTCTCATGCCTGACGGTCTGCACTGAGATGGCTTTTCCATAGTACCTCCCAATGCTCCTGGCCCCCATTCTTCATAGACATGGGGGGGCATTGTTGTTTTTATCCAAGGGTTTTACAGTAGGTTAAGATGCTAGAGTCAGGATTTTAGATCTGAATGGGATCTGGAGATCACTTCTTCTGAACGTCTTTATTTTGCTCACAAGAAGACTGAGGCCCCCACTATATGTGGTCTTGCTAAGGTTACACAGTTATAATGATGAGACAAAGAATGGTAAGGAAAAAAAGAAGGCCTAAGGAATTTGGATAACAATGTTTTACTGAATAATACTGAACGTATGCTGATTTCTAATTTTTGCATTCTTCACATGACACCCTCTGCTATTTGTATGGTACACTGATATTTATTTTGAGCATAAGCAGTCATGCTGCTTCATGTATAATAGTTGTTTACTGTTGTTCTGTCAGAGATATCATTTTTCCTCAATTAAGCATAATACTGCACATTCATACCAGCTTCTTTAATTTAAAGGGTCATATGGAATTCTAATTCAACCTTACTTCCTCTAACAATTATGGAGCAGCTCCTAAGAGCCAGGGGCTGTCACATAAATACCTTGCTTGATCTTCAAAAGACCTTGAGGTTGAGGATATCGTTATGTTCATCTCAGAGATAAATTAAAATGAGGCACAGGCAGGTAAGCAGCAGACCCAAGATTGTCCATCTGCTGGGGTCTAAGTCTCCTGTTTGTGCTCAGGACAGTGCTCACACTTCTCTAAGAGAATCAGCTACCCCAATTGATTTTCTTATAGCAGTAAGTCAGGGAATGATGCCCCTTTTCCAATATCCCCACCATGAATATAAATATTAAGAAGAATAATCAGTCAAGGCAGATACATAGAGAATGTCACACTCTCATCAAGTCGAAAGTAAATAATAACTTCAATGTTCACCAAAATGTAGGTCAACGAAAAGAAAGTACTATCTTTCCTTTCAATATATGGCCACATATGTGCAAGCAAGGAAGACAGACAATTATTAGGGTAGATGGAAGTGTCTGAATGAATAAAGAGCGTTCATTTCTAAGGGGGGGTCAGGAAGGACGTCTTGGAGAAGAGGCATGCCTCTCAGGTTTCCATGAACGGTAGGGCTCAAAAAGGAAGCTGTTTGGGGACAGTTGGGTGAGCCAGAGGTGAAGAGCAGGAGCCCAGGAGGAGGGAGGGTTTGGGGCAAGACGTAACATGAGAAATGTCTGAAGGAGTTGGGAATAATTCATTGGAAACAGAGATAATTCTGCATTTCCGTGGGTCTGAAGGTTCTCCAAAGGTAGATGAGAACTGTTCTGTGAAATTAAGGTTCCAGAAGGTCAGTTAGTTGGGTCTAAAATCACCGAGTCCATCAGTGGCAGAGAACCAGCACCATGGCAGAAGACAAGGCTCAGCTTTTCCAGTGATGAGACCTGCTCACCAAATGGCATGGACGTTTCCTTGGAGAGTTGGAAAAACTCATCAGGAAAAACATTCAGGGGGAGGCAAGGAGACCTCAACCCCGAGAGCTAGATTATAAAAGATATTTCTGCACATTGTGGAGTCTGGCTGAGATGACCTCCAAGGACACTGCCATTCCTGAATTTCCAAGATTCCAGAAGTTGAGGGAGCAGATTGTGGCTTCACACGGGAAGGAAACTTTCAAACCCATAAGCTGCCACAAGAGAGACTGGATCTCCATGGGCAGCCTGCCAGTCCTGTGCCAATGGTGCTCAGCCTCCCCAGGGGAGGGAGGATTTTCAAAGCCTCTTCCAGCCTTGAGATTTCAGTGATTTATGTTAAGCTACACCTGGGGGGACTTTTTTGTATCTTATATTTTCTTATCCCCCATAAAATTCTTTAGGAAAAGTCTTATCCTCCTTCCAATCTTTTATTAGTGTTCACTTTCCTACCTTTTTCTGACAGTTGCCCTATAGGAAGGAACGTTTTGTGTTAAACATATGTGATTTGGCTGGCACATTTGTTGTATTTTGACTGGATGTAGGCAACTGTGTGTTAAGTGTTCCAATGTTAAGTGTTTAAATGATCACATATAATCATATACTTTTATAGTCTTTTTATAGCTTTTATAACATATTCATGACCTTGCTTAATTCTTTTGCAAGGCAATAATGTGGATATTACCATCACTACCCTTAGAATGAGGAGAGTAGACCCACCTTCAGGGTACAGGGAGTCTGAGGTCTGCTCCAGTGGGCCTTCTACCCACCGTCAGCCTCCCATGGCCACATGGCCCTCGGTAGTGTGGCCACAATTGTTGGAAAAAGAAGCTAAGACACTGAAGGGTCAGATTGTGCCTAAGGTTACAGAGTCCATTTTTAACAGGGTCATAACAGCTTTGAGTATGTGGCCACAGAATCTTTATTTTTTGAGAACCACCTTTAAGTAACCTCAAATCATTCTTTTAGAAAGACCTGGAAGACATCATGACTTGTCCAAGCTCTTTATCACAGTCACTGAGTTACCAATCTGTCCCTCTCAGCACTAGAGTCCAGGGTGTCCAAAAGTCACCATACATAGGGAAAATGGGAAATTGCAGCTAAACGGACCTTTATTTACAAAATATCCATGACAAAGTTTTATACAATATTTATAAAATATTCTCTATATGTTGACCACCTCTTTCTACACACACACAAAGTCTTCATGAAGAACCCAGTCCAAGATCTGTGGTCATGCAAGTTTGTTAAATGTTTCCATGTATGGAGACTTTTGGACACCCTGTAGATTTCTTCTCATTCATAGTAAGGTAAAGAATGGAAGCCAAGATCCATTTCTCAAGAATATCTGTGCTCCTTACCTGTAGATCACACCCTGCGGGGTTATATCAGCGTCGTATTCCCAACCATCTCTTTTGTGGTTCATTGTCCCTCAAATGGATATTGGGTAATCTTCTTCAGTAAGAATAAAGAAAGTCAGTTACATTAAAATAAATGAAATTTTAAAAAAGAAAGAAAAAAGATGGCTTGGCGCCTATAGCTCAACCGGCTAAGGTGCCAGCCACGTACACCTAAGGTGGCGGGTTCGAATCCCCAGCCCGGACCCGCCAAACAACAATGATGGCTGCAACCAAAAAATGGCCAGGCGTTGTGGCGGGCGCCTGTGGTCCCAGCTACTTGGGAGGCGGAGGCAGGAGACTCGCTTGAGCCCAGGAGTTGGAGGTTGCCGTGAGCTGTAATGCCACGGCACTCTACCCAGGGGGACAGCTTGAGGCTCTGTCTCAAAAAAAAAAAAAAAAAAGAAAGAAAGAAAAAAGAAAAGAAACCATTTCTATCCTTTTGACCCCTTTCCTGAGATCTCCCAGGCTTCTGTATTTCAGCGACATGGCCAACTGCTGTGCCCTAAAAATACCCTGACTTTCCCACTTACAATCATTTATTTGAATAATTATCTCAGTTTGGAATGCCCCTTTTCCCAGCCCTCACAGATCAAAATTTACTCATCTGCTAATGGCCAGTGCACATGTCATTCTGTATGAATAAAGTCGTTCCTGATTTTCTCAGTCGGGATGAAAACCTCCTTTCTCCAGCTCTTGCTTCATTATGTCTTTTACAGTGGACTTTTAAAATCACTTGTCTTTCTCCTATGCTAGACTGTGACTTCTTAAGGACTGAAATCAAGTGGAATTCGCGTGTGCTGGGTGCACAGTCACAGCACGCATTCGGCATATGTTTATTGAATGAATAAAATTAACATCAAATGCCATTTCCCCTTTTTCTTTTCTTATCAGACATTCAAAGATATTCAACGTCTCAAGTGTCTTCCTGCTCACAATCTGTAACTCTTTTCTACTAATATTCCATAAAGGGTAAGCAAGCTGCTTCTGTTATGAAACATGTGCCAGGGATTGCTAGAAATGGCACACAGTTCACCAGTTCTATTAAATCATAAGGGTTTCCTTTCTAGTTATCTTTTTTAAATTACAATTCAGCATAATCTTTTCTCTCCTTGTTAAACACTAAGGAGAATGCTCACAAATCAGAAATCACTCAATATCAGAGCCTGAAGGGAAAATCTAGTAATCTAGCCCCCCTACCCCTTATTAAGCAATAGGGAAATTGATCCTTAGAAAGAGAAAGTGACTTTCTCACAATGAAATAGCAAGTTGTGAATGTACTGGGTCAAGGCTGGGATCTCCAGATCTTTTCTGGCTCATGCTCATTCCAACCCTGGTAATTTGTCATAGGGTTTAATTTCTAAAACAATGCTTGGCCCCATACCCTACTTCCTTGCAGCTGTGAGATGTTTCTTCATTTGGGCATTGAGCATCCTAGTTTTCTGCTGCAGCCTCAGTTCTCTGATGTTCCTCAGCGGTCAGAGAGCAGGTCTGGTGGTCTTGGCCTCCGGCTGCCCTTGCTCTGTGCTTCTGCTGTGCCCAGATCAGACACCTTCTCTTTCGATTGTCCTACCACCCACATGCTCCTCTCACTCCAGCCTCTAGATCTATGCTTCAGTTCTTCTGGTGACAGGGAAGTGCTTACACCCTGCTTTAGATGGGTAAATCATGAATTCATTGTAACAAATTTACAAGGCATATAGAGGTATTGTTTCCCTGTGAGGGTCAGAGAGGCTAAACCACTTGCTCAAAACAAGGTTTGTAAATGGTAGGCCTGGCTGAATAAGTTACAAGGAAGGGAAAGAGGAGAGGACCCTCAGGTTTTCTGTCCTGAGGATGCCCCTGCATTGCACATGCATTTCATCCTCTTAGAAGGTAACATCTGTAGTTTCCAAACTCTTTTTTTTTTCTTTGAATACATATGGGGAAATTAGCTTTTACCCAAGAGAGTCACTTTCTAGGACAATTAAATAGAGAGTTGGGTCTTCTGGTTTGGAAAATTTTTTCTTTTTAAAAATGACAGAGTCTTTTTTCTTTTAAATCTTTAAATGGGATATTCACATTTCCTCACTAGAAAAATTCACCTTTAGGGTAGAGTACTGGATGGAAAATTCCAGTGGACAAAGGAAAATTTCTCAAAGAGTAATGAGCAATTGCAAAGAAGAACTTCAAAACAGACAGGACAGGCATTTGGTAACCTCAGTATTCGTTACTACAAATGCTAGACCTTGCAGAAACCATAACGTCAGAACAAGTGAGTGTGTTAGTCAGGTGTAAGAGGAATTTTTATTGGCTTTGGGTATAGACTTCCACACAGATGGTGTTTGATGGCCCAACTGCATTCTGAGGTGGGCAAAGAAGCTGAAAGGTAGAACAGAGCATTGTTGAATTAGAGCCATGTTCTCTGGATACCAGCCCCCAGAGGGTGATCATTCATTCCTCAGTTGATGACCATCTGCATCCCTGTATTGGGAAATTCAGGAAGAAAAGAAGGAAGGCAAAAGAAAAAAGAAAAAAGAAGAAGGGAAGAGGAAGAGGAAGTTGAGGGAAGGAGGAAAGGAAGAGAGGGGGGAAAGGAGAAAGAAAGGAAAGGAAGGAGGACAAGAAAATTGCCTAACATTGTTTTTCTCTTCACCTCATTAAAAAATTCTCCACCGTAGCCAGGCGTTGTGGTGGGTGCCTGTAGTCCCAGCTATGAGGGAGGCTGAGGCAAGAGAATCACTTAAGCCCAAGAGTTAGAGGTTGCTGTGAGCTGTGACACCACAGCACTCTACTGAGGGTGACATAGTGAGAGTCTATCTCAAAAAAAAAAAAAAAAACCCAAAAAAATTCTCCACCATAAGGATCAATTGAATTGACTTGTAAATTCTATTTTCCACCCATAATACTAACTTTGGTCTCAGATGTACAAAGAAATACATGAGACTAACTCAAGAGAGATTAATATATAGAATTGCCCAGAAGAATGTTTCATGTGTGCATCTAATCACGTGAGCTGCAGCTTATAAAACAGCTGCATGGAGTTGGGGATTTCTTCATGCCAAGTTGTGGCAGCACCGCACACCCTCCTGAGGCCAGACAGAGAAGGTGGCACGGGGGCACAGTGAGCCCAGCTTCAACCTCCCTGCATCCCATAGCAGAGGGCACTTTTCCTAGTGGAAGAGATAGAAAGACTAGACCCTCAGTGGAAAACAGGCGCTGAGATGTATAACCAGTGGAAATACCCACTGACAGACGAGGTGGGGCTGTGGTCTCAGCCGTGCCACCCCCTCGTTTTTGTGATCTTTCGTGATCACGCCTCTTCTCAGGAAAGTAAAGGGGTGTGGTCAGATGGGTGTGGGGCCTGAGATTCTCTTCGAACTCCAATATTTAATGGTATTTGTGATTCAAGTTGCATATTTCGCTGTCTGTTTCCCTATATATAATGTGGTCAGGCTGGAGCAAATGACCTTAAAGTGTCCACTAAGTGGGCTCTAAGCTCTGGGAATGTGTGCTTCTCTGAGCCATCAGGGCGCACTAAACTGTGCAAAAGGAGAGAGGCCATTGTTCCCAGAGGCGCAAAGGACATCAGGTTGCTCCCAATGTCTCAGCTCAGGATAAGGCATGAGATTCTTCAGTCCAGGTCAGAGGGCAAAAGAGTGAGGCTCTTGGCTACTTGGGTGCAGAATGAGAGCTCCCCACGCTGGAGAGCACCTTTCTCCTGCACAACACTTGCTCCCAGAGCCACTGCTCCAGCCTCCTAGACATAAGAAGAGCAGGGGAGCCCAGGTTTCAAAACTCAGTGCCCTTCTCTGACCTCTGAGGCCACCCTACCCCAGTTTTTCAGACTCTGCTTGGAGGCAGCCTATTCCTTCTTTAGAGGACTATTTATAATTTCCTAGTAAGAAAGACAATGGGTCAAGGTAGAGGCCAAGGTCTGTCTCCCTATAATTTTTACCACTGGTCAGGTTCTTCCTTCTGAAGCCTCCCGTGACAAGCCTGTAGTACCCACCAGGCCTGTGGAGACAACAGACAAAGCTTCAGCAAGTCTTCTCTTGGATAATTTTTTCTGACGACCTGGTTTCAGCCATCTTACTCTCCAGAGTAAGACTCTCCCTGGGCCTATTAATTCCCTAGATTGTCAAGCACAGCATGGGAGTTGGAGGATAAACGATCTAGGTTTGAGTGGTGTGTTCACCAACGGGCTGCATTTTATCAACACCGCTGAATTAAAGTTTTTATTTAGGGTAAGTAAAATGTTGAACATAAAAAAACCTATAAATGATGAAGTGCTGCATAAAAAAATTATTGCTGCTACTACTGCCGCTATATATTGCTACTAAAAATAACAATTACTACTATTAAATCAAGAACATAGTCCAGTTGTTTTCTGAAAATACAGAATAGGAAAGAGAGAGCTCTCTCCCTCTGGAAATTGGATTTCTAGGCATTCAGCCTCACACCGCTGTAGCTGTTTTTGTAGGCTGTGTCTAAGAGTTGGTTCTTCCTGAGCTTACAGACAACTGAATCCTACAGCTTTACCCTCCCTGCTGCTGGTGGCCTAGGTTTTTCCCAGTTCTTGTTATGGTAAAGCTAAGGAATTCACATTTGTGTCTGATACTCATCTTGTTTGTCTTACCCTGTTCGGATACTTGTAGACTGTGTGATTTAGCCATTAAAACCAGTTGTTCCCAATTCTGGTTTCATGTCAGAATCACCTTGGAAATTTTTTGAACATCCGTAGTCCTCCAGAGCCCCAAACTCCAGATTTTGATTCATCTATTTGAGGGTGGGACTCAGAAAGCTGTATCTCAAACGAGCATCTTAGGAGGTTCTTACCAGTCAGCACCTCAAGCCCCTTCAAATGCCTCTTGTAAATCCGGCTGTACCACAACCTCCCCTGATCAGTTTCACCTGGACACTTGATAAACATCACTTTTTTGAAAGAAAGTGCCTGGAGGATGAGAAGATACCTACAGGAAGGGGCAGGCAAAGGCTGTCACACCTGTGGCGTTCTGTTAATGTCATTCTTTCATAAATCATTTCCTTTCTTGCTTTCTACAAGTGACCTATAAGCAACTAGGATACAGGTTATCAGATGCATGATGTTTTACAAGGCCCGGGGTTTTTTGTTTGTCTGTTTTATTTTGGGTTTTTTGGTAACTGGCAGGGTCCTGTTGGCTTGTAGCAGAAATGTGGCCAAAAAGAGTGTTCAGACTTAGAGCCCAGATAAGTCAACTGAGTAGGTACTTACAATGAGACCTCCTCACCAGCCCTAGTTAGCCAACGACTCATCCTTTCTTTCACAGGGAAACACCAGAGTGATGGGTTTACTTGCCAAGTTCACTCAGTTTTGTCTATAACGATCTGGTAGGATTCTTTCTGGGCTGGAAGGATCCCTCTGTCTTCCTTATTTTGTAATTCATTCATCTGGCACGCACATACTGAGAATAGCCTATGTGTTAGGTAAGCATGTGTGGGTGTAGGGGGAAAAAGGAATGACACACAGTCCTGTCTCTCATCTCTGAAGTCCACTAAGACAAGACCTGGCTGGGTGCAGTGGCTCACATCTGTAATCCCAGTACTTTGGGAGTCCGAGGTGAGAGGATTGCTTGAGATCGAGACCAGGCTGAGAAAGAGTGAGACCCTCATCTCAACAAAAAATGGAAAAAACAAGCATCTGGGCTTGGGACTGAACTCCTGCAGTCCCAGCCACTCAGCAGGCTAAAGCAGGAGGATCACTTGAGATCCTGGGCCCGAGACTGCAGTGAGCTCTGATGCACTCCAGCCCGAGTGACAGAGTGAGACTCTATCTCAAACAAATAAGACATACAAACAATGACCCGAAGTAGGCTATAAAAGGTCAAGGAAAGGAAAAATTACATGTTCCTCATTCTAAGAAAAAGTGTCATTTTAATCTTTCAGTTTAAAAACCCCCACTAATTTACCATAATAAGAAAACAAATATGCATCATTAAATCCATGCCTATGTCCATGTGATCTTTCAAATGTCACCTTTTACAGCGCAGGGACCCAATGTCTTTTATTGTCTCAAGAACATTTAGCATAACACCAAGCACACTGAGAAACTCATCTCTACCCTTAGCCTAAATCTTTTTGTTCTTACGTTCTGGAATATTATGTTACGAAAGACCTTTCAAAATGTTCTGTGACTTCGAGATTTCTTCCTACATATCTATGTGAAAAGGCTTCCCTCCACATTACCAGAGTTGGGTCCAGTTCCTATATACCACTTAGAAGCTTCCTTGTTACACAAATCCAGGGATCATTCCTCTGGCCAGTTCAGGCTCTCAGAGCCTTGCTCTAAGCCCCTGATTCATTGTTCTCAGAACCAGGCATTTCTGCAAACAAGATGCCATCTTGTTTCTGGGGTCAGAGCTCAAATCTTTATCACCTCTGGTGAGACGATATTCTGTTCTTTTTCCTCCCTTTAAGTATATAACATGCCCTGAAGTACGTGCTAATTAATACATCTGTTTGTCTTAAGGAGCAATTGAAAAGCATCTATTTAAACTGGGAGGCACATTTCCCTTTCAGCCTGTCTGCAGATTTTTGGGTATGAGAAGCCTGATTGCACCACTATTTTAAAGAGCCAATTAAAAATTTCATTAAGTGATGCTGGTGTGTTTTAGTGCCGGTAATAGAAGTATACAGCTATACATGGCATTAAAACCCTGGAAGATACAACTAGATTTGATGGCAGAATTTATTCCCTCACCTTTCCAAACAGTCTTCTGGAGATTTAGTTAATCTCCATGTCTTCACTGGAGGCAGGCAGCGGGAACTTCGTCTGTGCAAAGTGCTATTAGGGTACAAAGCAAAAAGCCGTGTATGTGTACTCAGTGTGGCCACTGACAAAGGTTTTACAATTATCCCTTTCAAGGAGGAAGGGCTGACTCCTAAGTTTCCACATGGCCCAAGATTGGCCAATCTCATACTTGCTCCCGGGTTTTGAATCTTTAGTAAATGAAATGCAGATGGAGGAAATATTTGCATTTCAAGCATATCCCAGCACCTACAACACACGGGCCAGACTGTTCCTCATACGTGACCTTGACTGTACATCCTGTCTTTTGCCCAAGCTCTCATTTTTTCAATCTCCTAAGTAAGCGTTGATATTGCTTAGATATACAGAGGCTCCCAAATTTGCGGTGGGGCTACAACCCAAAAATACAAATCAAAAATGCATTTAATACACCTACCCTGCAGAGCCTCGCCTACTTTGAACATGCTCAGACACTTACATCAGCCCTATGGCTGGGCAAAATCATTTGGCAACACTGAACCCCGAGGAGTGTGAGTTGTGAGTGCGTGGCTCATTTCCACTGCGCAGTGTTGCAAGAGTGTATTATACTGCTTTGTCCTGAGTGTGTGTTGCTTTTACACCACCCTAAAGTCAAAAAATGACGAGTCCAACCATCCTAAATCAGGGACTATTGTCCCCCCATCTCACAAGAGATAAGCAGACCCTTTCTGTTATTTGCTTGCAGCTAGTAATCCTGACTGGTTCTAAAAATGATGATTCCTCCCTTAGCAAGCTTGTTACCAGCCAATAATTGCAAGACATCCCGTACTCAGGTTTGGAGAGATGACTTTCATGATAGAACTTTCTAAATAATTGGTGTGCAAGAATGGGACAGGTTGCTACATAAAAGCAATAAATTCCCAGTCGCTGGAAACGTTGAAACAAAGAAGGAACAACCATTTCTCAGGAATGTGCTGGAGGGGATTCCTGGCCTTGGCAGAATGGACTAGAATCTAGTCAACAGGTTTAATGAAAATGCTTTCCAAGTGCTAGAGATCAATGCTATTTGTCTAGCTATGCCTATCAGATGGCTGTGACTCACTCTTGGGTGGAAGAGTAGAGACGTGGGCTGAACACCAGGGGAAGGGTTGAGATTAGCCTCTGACTCTGGTCTTGAGACGAAGCTCTTAAATCTAGATCAATCATGTGATTGATTGTGAGAGGCAGCAAGCCCAGTCTGAAGGATGAGTGGGTAATCTTCTCATAGCCATTTTTGTATAATTTTAGGCATCTTCTTTCCCAGTTGGTTCTTTGTACATTGGCAAGCAATACCATGTTGCATAAAAAGCAAAACTTTTCTCTTTCTGGGTTGGCATCTTTAATCAGTGAATCCACACGGTGGCTAGTACACAGATGCACAGTCCCTAAGGTAGACCACCCTAGTCCAAGATGATGTATGTATGAATTAGAAAGAGGGTCCCAAAGGTACCTTCCAACATTCAGCTCCAAAGGACCCAAGTCCATTAACCAGTGAATGAAGGTACGTGATCAGGCCTGGACTACTTTATTAGATTCTTTAGCCATTTGTTAAGCCAAGTGCTTCTTTTTAGAGCTGAAAAACCAGAGGCCTGGAAAGACGGTGTCTTGCCCAACCTTGCACCTGAGTTGGGGGTCTGTGCTAGCAGGACAACTGTGACACAAACTCTGTGCTCTTCCCAGCTGTCTCCCGTCACATTCCCTGTCACCTCCCGCCCCACCTGGCAGGCTGCTATCTGTTCAGCAAGGCTGAGTGGGGCTCTGCTCACACCCCCTCAGAGAGGTGTCTGTGCTGCTCGTGTGTGGGGGAAGCTCTCACAGCAGTTCCTGCTTATGCCAAAAACACCCTGGGAATAAATAAAGGTCCCCGTTCTAACACCTTCTACTCATACCAAGTATGTGCTTAAAAAAAAAAAAAAAAGGAAAGGAAGGAAAGAGTTTAAAAATAAAACTCACAGAGGTAGGGAATCTCTGCTCTTGAAAGAAATTCCTTAACACACATTACTCAGCTAATAATTTTTTTGGACTATTCCATGGTATTTTTTTAGAGCTGAAAGTAGGGCCTAAGAAAGCAAGGAGTCCTGATTCCTTTCTGTACAAGGGGGCGAGCTGGAGCTCGGCGGGGAGAAGTGAACTTGGTCAGCCTGGTGAGCCCGCTGCTGAATGAGAACACTGTTTGTCTTCCACAGGGGCTTCCCGAAGTGGTGAGGGTGGATGCATGATGCAGATTCAAGAATACGAATGCATCATTTTTTTTGAACTCTAGTAAAGAAATTGAACTACTGGCTCGGCGCCTATAGCTCAACTGGCTATAGCGCCAGCCATGTACACCTAAGGTGGCGGGTTCGAATCCCCAGCCCAGACCCGCCAAACAACAATGACGGCTACAACCAAAAAATAGCCGGGCGTTGTGGCGGGCG
>NW_003852455.1:8647638-8653019 GCF_000181295.1 Otolemur garnettii | reverse complement strand
GATGCTGGCGTGAAAGGGATTAGCTGTCAGCTAGGGTCAGCTTACTCCGCTAACAACGTGACTTTGGGCAAGGTAACATCTTGGAGCTTTGCTTTACCTGTCTGCAAAATAGAGACAATGAAACTAGCTGTCCGTTCAGTGGTCCTGAGGATTAAAGAAATACCTTTTGCAACCCCCCTCGTCAAACTCCTGGCACAACGTCAAGGACGAGGACGAGTACAGGTTCGTTTCTTTCTCTGCTCCCTCCCCACCTCTCTTCTCCCTCCCTGGGAATAAGAGAGAGCCCTCAAACAGCAAAAAACGAAGAGAAAAGTTTGTTCCTCTCATTAAAGCCTCCTCAATATGATAGGCATGTGGCCAAGAATATTCAAACCCCCTGAAGACTCTACCATAAAGGTTCTTGGTGCAATATTCGCACATAGGAAGGACTGATGAGTTTCAAGTGACAGCGTCACGGGGCAGCTCTGAGGTTCTTCTCATTCTGTGAGAGTGCTGAATGAAGGCCTCTTCCGGGTCAGGAGGACCAGCTGCGACAGACCTCCTTTCATGTATTTATGTATCTGGGAGTCAGTAAAAACAGCAGTGCTCACCTGAGAGCAAGGATCTGAGCTTTTGTAAACTTTCTTATAGGAACCTTAGTTGTCAGATTATCCACCCTCTTGAGCAGCCCAGGGGCCCACCTGCATCATTATTCTGGACACCTTCTGGGACAGAAGCTGCCAATTTTAAGGTAACAATTAGTTTTTTTTTTTAAAGGCATTTTTTTAAAACCACAGTCTACTCCTGGCACTTTTGATTTTTGATCCTGCTTCTATACCTCTGTGGTCACACGGACACGTTTGCCTCTTTTTTATGGGCTGCTGACCTGACAGAAGACAGTCATCGCTTTTCCATCGTTGGGGCTTACGCTTTTACACAGGAATATGAAAACCCAGGCCATTGCCCTCTCTAAAAATTAACCATGAATCTTGGTTTATGGTGATTGTGACAGCAAATGGGCAATTATATATATGGTATATAATTTACCTGTGATTAAGCTTTGACTCAACCCAGTTACAAGTTCCCAAACATCATTAACAAGGAGTAGAAGATCTGGGTTCAGAGTCTGCAGACAGGTGTTGGAGTGAGTGTCTGCTGCACGTGGGAACAGAAAGTGCTGTCTCAGTCCACGTGTGAAACACACAGACACTCACGAAAGCTAATGAGTAAGAAACAGCGTCTGGGCATACTGTGTGTGCTATCCAACACCACCGAGAAGGAAAAAAGTCCTCACAAAATCAGCACACGGCCCGTGGGCTGAGTGATCTCAAACAAGTATCTACACCAGTTTTTTCATATCCAGAAAATGGAGACTCAGTGGAGCTCTAGAGATGGTGGTAAAGACGCCTAGAAACTGGAGATTGTGTGTGTGTGTGTGTGTGTGTGTGTGTGTGTGAAGGAGGGAGGAGGTCCTTAACTTTACTTGCTGTGAATGAATGGTGTGTAGAATGAGCTTTGTGAGTGTCATTTCCACACATGTAGAGGCACTGAATGCTTTCTTCAATGGAAATATTAATTGGATGTTCAATATTTTAAAATAGACAACATGGAGAGTTGGGGTATGGCAAACTTCTGAATTTATGGCCTTGATCAGCTCTAACAATTGATTATTTCAAACCAAAAGAGATACAATCGACCCTTGAACGACACAGGAGTTAGGGCAACCAACGTCCTGCACGGTGAAAAACCCATGCTTAACTTTGGATTTCCCCCCAAACATAAGTACGTACAGCCCATTAGGTGAAAGTGGATCGCCATAAAGGTCTTCACACTGAGTATGCTGAGGAGGAGGAAGGGGAGGGGTTGGTCCTGCAGCCTCAGGGGAGCAGGGGCAGAAGTGGAAGAGGTGGGAGGAGAGGCCGGAGAGGCCAGAGAGGCCGGAGAGGCAGCACACTCGGCTTATTGAAAAAAATCCTTGTGTAAATGGACACACAGTTCAAACCTGTGTTGTTCAAGAGTCAGTTGTATTTAAAAGTATTTGGCAAACTCTAAACTGGACTCTAAATGCAAAGATTATTATAAATCATTTTAAAAAGTAAATTTACTACTGTTTTGGCCTGTTTTGTGCCACTTAACCAGAACACCTGAAAATGGGTAATTTATAAAGAGAAGAGCTGAAATTTATTCCTCACAGTCGTGCAGGCTGTGGCAGAAGCATGGTGCTGGCATCCGCTTGGCTTCTGGTGAGGGCTTCTGTGCTGGGCCAAAACATGGTGGAAGGTCAAAGGGGAAGCCAATATGTGCAGAACCCACTCCAGTGGGAACTGGTTCATTCCTGCAAGAATTAAGTTCATGTCGCCAGAGCGCAAACTCACTCAGTACCACGAGAATGGAACCACGCCATTTTTGAGAGATCCACCCCCATGGCCTGAACATCTCCCACTAGGCCTCACACCACCCCAGTGGGGATCCAATTTCAACATGAGTTTTCAGGGGAACAAACAAACCATATCCAAACCCCAGCAATTACAAATTCTGAGTGCAGCTGCCTCCTTCCCACAAGCAGCTAGCCTCTCTGCAGTGAAAAATACTCTTTCCCTTGGAACTACCATTGCATATTCTTTCTCTATGGCGCCCTTGTGCCCACACTCTTATAATGGTCAATTTCATTTCAGACCCCTTTTAATGGCTAGGAGGCTTTAACAACCCAAAAGCCTTCACTGAACTAAAGGGCAGATATTTATTTCTTCCAATGGCATGTACCGGGTGTATCAGTCAGTCTTCCTACCTAACAAACCAGTACAAAACTCAGGGACCTAAAGTAGTCATTGATTAGCTCACAACTCATTTGGTCAGTATTTTTTTTTTTTATTAAGTCAGTAATTTTGACTGGGTTCAGCTGAGTGGTCACTGAAGTCACCCCCAGGCACTCACCGTAGCTACTGTTAATTGGCAGGTCAGCTGGGAGCTAATTGCTGCTATCAGCCAGGCCACTGTCTCCAGCAACCTGAAGACTAGCTGGGGCTTTTTCATGCAAGTTGAGATATATACACAGTGATTGAAGTTAAGAGTAGCTTCTGGGGTCTATACTCAGAAGTTGCAAAATGTCACTTCTGCTCTCTTTGTTGGTCAAAGCAGATCACAAGGCTGGCCCAGATTCCATGAGCATGTGAGTAGATCCACCTCTTTCTGTGAGGAATATCGAAGTCGAGGGGAAGTCACAGTGCAAAGGTGTGTGCTTCTAGAAATGGCTGAGATTCTTGTGACGGTCTTTGCCAGTGCTGGTTTTTGCTTAAAGATATTACATTTACTTTCCTTACTCCCTGATATTTAAATAATGCACAGCATTTGAAAAAAATATATACAAGTTGTAAAGACAGTGAAAAAAATCTGAGTCTTTCATTTAATTTTGCCAGTGTAAAGCCCGATCTCCTGTCCACAGCCCACTGGTCTATGGACAGGCCCACTTACCTGGGCCTCCCGCAACTGAGGCTTCTTTTAGGATCCCAGTTTGTCATGTGCCACTGGGAAATGACTTGGGAAAGTTCTTCTGCTGGGGACATGGTCAGACCAGTGAAGACTTCAGGGATACACTGGCCTTCCTGCTTGTTAACGATTACAAAGTCCCTGAATGAAGCCGGCCACAGAGGGAAGAAAAATTGGTGAGTTTTTATAAAAGTATAAAAATAAAACAATGCGTGGATTAGTGTGAGTGCTTTTTTTTTTTGTAGAGACAGAGTTTCACTTTGTTGCCCTTGGTATAGAGTGCTGTAGTGTCACAGCTCACAGCAACCTCCAGCTCCTGGGCTTGGGTGATTCTCTTGCCTCAGCCTCCCGAGTAGCTGGGACTACAGGTGCCTGCCACAATGCCCAGCTATTTTTTGGTTGCAGTTCTGCTGGGGCTGGGTTTGCACCCGCCACCCTCGGTATATGGGGCCGAGGCCCTACTCACTGAGCCACAGGCGCCACCCAGAGTGTGGGTGCATTTTAAAGACAATAACCAGCTCTGATTTATTAACCTAAGTCAATTAACTAAATCCCTTGAGCAGTTTCTGAGCACGTGGCAGTGTTTCATATTGACAGAATTACGTGTATATGGTTTTATATATTCAATCAAATGGCTCCTGGCCGGAGGTCTCCACAGGGGACAATAACAGCTGACACATAGCACACACTAAGTGCCAGGCACTCCTAGTGCTTATACATGTTGATACATTTCAGCTCACAATAAGCCTGTGAGTCAGGTACTATTATATCCCATTTACCATTACGCTTACAGTGGTAAAGTGACTTGCCAAAGGTCTAACTTGTAAGTGGCTGAGCAGAGATGCGAACCCAGTCAGGATGCCACTCCCTGGGCCCTTACCCACTGTGTTCTATGGTCTCTCAAGAGACCTGTGACTTATATGGACAGGGCTCTTGCCCTAAGCACGGATGATGTCCCTGGCTTCACATATGAATCATGAGGCTTTTTATAATCACAGATGCCTCTTAGATTCTGATGCAATTGATCTAGGAGAGAATAGTAAAGGATATAAAACATGAACAAAAGAAATATGTAATAAAAATATTAAAAATACAGCATGACAAACATGAAAAAATAATACATAAGGTATAGGAAAAGTGCAGTGAGCATTCAGAAGGGAAAAGATATTTCTGGATGAAAAGGTGAAAACTTAAGAAGACTTCATAGAGAAAAAAAATGTGATTTGTATTTGGGCAGTTGAGACAATGTGAGGATATACAAAGCCATCACCAGTGATTGAATGATGACGCAGACACGGGCCCATTTCTGTGCAGCCCTGCTGAGTACTGTGATGCCCACAGCGACATGGAAGGAGCAAGCCTCTCTTGATACTTCTTAACAACAACACATTCGAAAGTCAACTGGACAGTCACTGATATGAACGTCACACATGCATGCAGATTATTCATAAACTGTAAAATTGGAAATAAATGTTAGCTGTTTGCATGGCAGGTAACATTCAGAGTTGACAAGGCGTTAGATATGTACCTTATAGATCATCTATGTGATTTCCACTCAATGTATTAGAAGGTGGTCATTTAATTGGAGCTGGAGAGATACATTGTGAAGAAAGTGGCATTTGCCTCACTTAGACGAGTGTACAAGAAAATGTAATTGCTGGCTGTCCTGATGGGCTCCTTTAGAAGCTGGATTGCTGAGTCTTGTGGCTCATGGGCTGGCAGCTAGGCATAAGGTTAATCCGGGACAGCTGTGGTTGCAGAAGGCGGGCCTCCACTTGAGAAGGTAAACAGTTCAGAGAGGGAGGCTTTGGCTTTAAGTTGTTCTAGAAAGAAAAAAATAACACTGTAGGGGACTGGATGATGTGAGAACCTAGAGAAAATCAGAGCGAGCATGCTGTAAACAACTAAAGCATTAC
>NW_003852455.1:8642353-8647179 GCF_000181295.1 Otolemur garnettii | reverse complement strand
CTCTCTCTCTCTCTCTTGTCTTTCTCTCCCTTCCTTCCTTCCTCCTTCCCTTCCTTCCTCCCTTCCTTCTCCCTCCCTTCCTTCCTTTCTTCTCTCTTTCTTTCTCTTTATCTGTCTCTCTCTTTCTTTCTTTTTTTAGAATTATGGACGCCTAGATTTGGAAGGGGCCTTAGAGAGCTCTTAACCCAAAGACCTTTTTTTTTCTAATTTTAGAGCAAGCAGTTCTTTCAGAGCTGAGAAAGCAAGTTGCCCGAGGTAGGATGGTAAGTTGGTTTAAATAGAGACACAATATGTTCTTTTGGTGTTCTGGATTTTTTAAAGAAACACTTAAGTATTTTCTTCGCTTTTCTATTTGTCAGGCTTACCAAGTGATACTTAAGCTTGCTTGTTGTACTAAACAAATGCAAAGCCATGCTGCACATCTGTTAAAGGAAGAGAGAAGAAATGGCATGATGTTTCCATTCCCTTTTGGACCTGCCTTAAACCCTTCTAGGCCTAATTATTAATCATTCACTGAACAATTACCTATTGATTATTACTATAATTAAAATATTTTCAAAACACCCAAAGGCCTGGAAGAGCTCAAAGTACACGAAATACATTACAGCATCACTACTATGATATTATGGTCATTACTAATCTAATTACTGCTAATATGAGATATGAAGTATTAACTAGCTGAAGAGACATACATAACGTTGGAAGAGGGTTAGAATAGCGGTGGTTCAGGGAAGCCTTCACGGAGGAGGTGTTACCTGAGCTGTCTTTAAGAGTCTGTAGAATTTGTACCGACAGGGATTTTGGGTAGCCAGGAGAGGTGGATTTCCGAGGAAGCAAAGGCACAGTGGTGGGAAGGCATGAGCATGTTCTTTACCAGAACACAGCAGGCGGGAAGTGCAATGCTTAGAGACCACGTCACTCAGTAAAGTTTAGGGACAATATTGCGCAGAGGTTATGATCTGCTTTCTTGCTCAGATATTTTCTTCATGGTAGAAGACATTGTAAAATTGTAAGTTTATCTTTATACTCCATAATAATCCATTCATTCAAGAAAACTTGAAATACAGAGAGATTTAAAAAGAAATAATTTTTGTCACTTAATAATTTGCTCTATTTCTTCTCAGTATTTTTTCATAGATATAGCTATTTTGATTTTTAGCATTGTTCTAATCATACCCAATGGAGTTTTCTCAAACCTGTGCTTAACCTTACAGGAGAGATAAGTTCTCTGAGAAAAATTTATGTCCAATTACAGGATTAGACTCATAAGAGATAAAAAGGTTCAGAGAAAGAGATAAAAAGGAAACATTTTTTCCGGAAGATTCTGTGAGAGGCCACCAATCCCTTTCTGTTCTTGCAGAGGCATGAATTTGCTCAGTCATGGGGCTACATTCCTTGTGGACCTCTGGATGAGGTGACGGCTCTGAGCTGACAGTTCCCAGACTAGTTCTGCCAACCTCTTGAGTTCATACTTTTGGTTCCATTCTTGGTCCACAGAGCATGTCTTAAACCAGAGTTTCTCAGACTGTAACATGCATGGGAATTACCTGGAATCCGGTTAAAATGCAGGTGCTGACTGAGTCGATCCGGGGTGGGCTGGAGAGTCTCCATTTCTAGCCCGCTCCTAGCTGAGGAGGCTCCTGCTGCTGGTCCAGGGGCCACACTCACAGTGCTTCCTTTTTTCATACCTAAGCTCTCTTTTTGTTGTTGTCACTGTTCACAGCCTTCCTCTCACACATCTCTATAGATATCAGTTGATTCACTTTTGGTACTTTATCACTGCTGATAAAGCCGAGGCCAGTGCAATTTTTATTATTTTCTAGGTAAACCGTTTTTGCCACCTGGATGCTTAGAGGATTTGTTTTGTTGTTGATGTTTTGCTTTCTTCCTGAACTCCAAACATTTCACCCTGATGGGTCAATGTGTGACTAGCTCATCTTTGATTTTGCCTCGAATGCAGCCGATCCTTTGGCTTGACCCTCAGGTAAAGCTGCAGGCTCAGGAAAGTTTCTCTAATATGCCCACCACCATTGTTTTAGACCAGTTATGCTGCTTTCTTCCTAAAGGCCTTCAAAGTTTCTCAGGTTGGATCTCTGACCCTTGTCTTACAAAGATCTTTTTCTCTCTTATTTAATCTCTTTTGGTTTCTCTCTGTAATCCAGAAGAGATTCTCAAGTTTATCAGCTATAGGTTAGATTTTTCTAGGTCATTTCTGCGTTTGGTTCTTGCCCCCCAAAGTGGATTTTAATTTTGCTATTGTGCTCTTCATTTCCTAAAATACTTTTCCATTTCATTAGTTTCTCATTTTTTGTATCTAAAATGTCGCCTGTTGTCTTCTTATAATTTATTATTTATGTTTTGTTTCAGAAGGCAATGTCTTCAAGCTTTTAGATAATGACAGAAACATTTTCTCCTGGTTCCTCCAGCAAATCCTTTCCAGAAGGTCTCTTTGGTCTCTTTTTGTTTCTACAGGAGGATGTTTTCTTTTTCCTTGTCCTGTAAGTGTGATGGACAGTTGTCACTGTTTTTTAATCTCAGCATCTGAATCCATTCCACTACATCCATGCCTTCCTAGGTTTGGAGAATCTCCCATTTTATGAAGCAAAGGTTGTCTTTTACACAGAAACTGCAAATGGCCAAAAACACTCAATTTCTCAGTCTTCCTTGTAATCAGGTCAGTCAGGTGTAGCTGCTCTTGATATTGAATACGATGAGTGGTTGAAAGAGGCAGAGCAGAACTGGACACTTCCAGTTTCTCCAGGAAGCCTGGTCACAGGTTTAGAGGCAGCACCAGTGCTGCGGATGTTAGTGGTACAAGTCACGTCCATGGCCAGCAGTTGCATTCAAGTGTCACCATTGGACCAGTTATTAACAAATAGCTTCATTCCTGGCATAGAGTCTCTGAATGTATTCTATAGTCTCAAAATAGACTCTAGACACTATTCAACACCCATTGTAATAAATTATTTCCTCATTATGTTATCAGAGTACAACTCCTACAACTGAGAATATCACCTGATGCAATCAATATCGTTTAATGAGACCCTGTAATGGTCTCCTTTTCAGCTTCCTTTTCCTCTGATGAGTGATGATTTGCTACTGATCTGATGTGGTAGGCCTTGGATTCCATTCTATCCTCTTGGGTCCTTTTCAAACTTATTCCCCGAAAAGATCTGTGTTATACTCCATTTCTGACACAACGACTCTTGGTGTCTTTAGGCTTTCAAACTATGCAGGTCTGTTGGTAGGCACTGGGACTTTCCTAGTACTAAAGAAGCAGAAATAAAGATCTAATGGGGAAAGGGCTGGTTACCCAGGACTCTGCCGGTACAGACCTTGCCCAGAGGCTCAGAGTTTCTTCACTTACCAAATTACAATATCACATTCAGTGGGTTTTTAAAACGACATACATTTATTATAATAAATCCATAAAGGTTGACCCACAAGAGATGCAGCAGGCTAGGAGGGACCAGAGCCAGGAACCCAGCCCAATGCCAGGCCCACTGCTTACAGCAGCCAACCTGAGCACAGCTCCGGGCAGCCCTACCTTGCTGAAGAATTTTCCATTAACTTTGGCCATAATCGATGTTCAGGATTCATTGCCTGCCACTCTGCCACACTGGAATACTTTTCTCTGTTCCTTTCTCTAAAAAATCTCCTTTTTGGTCCAAATTTTGTCAATTCTCCTCCTCCCTATTCTTAAGCTCATCATTTCTCATTCTCCCCATGATATGCTCAAACCACAATGAACTATTTTTAAGTCCTTTATTTTACCATGATCTTACCATCTTTACGGGTGTTGTATTTTTTTTGCTTGGAGGACACCTCATTGCCCTAAACTTCTTCACCTAACTAATGCCTACTCTTCTTTCAAGTCTCATTTTACCTATTACTTCTTCCTGTAAGTCTCCGCTGTCCCACACCCAAAGACTTAGGGACACCTCTCATGGGCTCCCTTCATCCCCTACCTCTTCTTATCTTAATATATATCACTCTATAGTAATTTTTTGGCTATGTCTTATTCCCTGTTATATTGCTAGTATTTAGTAAAGTACCTGCTTTATAGTAAGTATTTGAAAACATTTATGAAAGAATAATTAAAAGCAATTATTCCTCACTCCAAACATCCATAGCACTTTAACTTATAATGACCTTATACTTTGTGTAAAGTATTATATACAGCATATTAAACTCTTTGTTCATTAGAGGAGGATCCATACTACTTCAAGTAAATATCGTGTTCGGGAGCTTCTGCGTTCCTGTGTACTCACAGAAAGTTTACTTGAAGACCTGTGCTATAGGTTATCCAAAAAACACAATCACCCATATTGGTCAGCTTTTAACAGTGAAAGACAGTGCCACTAATAATTAGCCTAAGATAATAGGCAAAATTTGGAATTGTGCAGGGCAACTTAGATTCATGGTCATCCTATTTAGTTAGCAACATGTCATTGCCAGATTATCGATATTTTTTCTTTTTAAGACTTTGCTGGGTCAGGCAGAGTTTCCTGCATTACACTCACGCTCTCAAAGGACAAACTGAGTCTGAAAGATTATCTCAGAGTCACATATCAAGTGAGTTAGTGAAGGGACAGATGAAACACCCAGAATTCCTCATTTTCTTATTTTGTACCCCAATGGATGCTATTAGCCTTTTCATTAAGTGGTTTGTCTGGAATGAGACACATTGTAGTTCACATCATTTTTTTTGAATTGCATTAATTAGTTACTATAAAATAGAAGGAAACAATATGAAATCTGTTTTTTTTTCTTCTTACCTCTGCCACAGGGATTAAACATAATCTCTTTTTTTTTTTTTTTTTTTT
>NW_003852455.1:8640569-8641338 GCF_000181295.1 Otolemur garnettii | reverse complement strand
TTTTTTTTCTGATCAACGTAATTTAAGTGCGTGGTGGAAGTTAACTGCAGGTTCAAGTGTGCCATGAGATAAAAAGGTTGAAAAACACTGCTGTGGATGAACGAATGAGTGAATGACTAAGGTTCAGAGAGAGAAAATGACTTCTTTAGGATCACAGTTGGGATTAGAATTCGAGTCTCTTGCTTTCTAGTCTGAGAGCAACCTCTCTGGGCTCAGTTACACATCAGTGCTTCATCTCAACCACATCTCCCAGGGAGACCTAAGGAAATGTAACTGGCCCTATTTGGAATTTACAAATGCCACCAAAACCATTCAAGGTGCTTACTGTTCTGCTCAGGAAATCTTGAAGCATTCTTTTCCTGCTGGTCTATTACTCTGTATGTCATAGGCAAAGAGAAATCTACTAATAAACACTAGATCCTATAGCCAGAGCCATCTCAGTGCCTCCATTTACAAGTGGCAGCCCCTTGGATAACCTAGAAGGGATCAGGATTGAAAAGTAAAATATTGGCTCCATGCCTATAGCTCAGCGGCTAGGGCATCGACCACATACACCAGGGATGGCAGGTTTGAACCTGCCCCAGGCCTGCCAAACAACAATGACAACAACAACAAGAAAAATAGCCGGGCATTGTGGTGGGTGACTGTAGTCCCAGCTACTTGGGAGGCTGAGGCAAGAGTCTGAGGCTGAAGCCCAAGAGTTTGAGGTTGCTGTGAGCTGTGATGCCCTGGCACTATACTGAGGGCAACATAGTGAGCCTCTGTCTCA
>NW_003852455.1:8630567-8639280 GCF_000181295.1 Otolemur garnettii | reverse complement strand
AAAAAAAAAAAAAAAAACACAGAGAAACCCCCCCAGACAAAAAAACAACAGATCAGTGAGGTGAGAGTGCACATTGTGATTGGCAGGTAAAGACTATGGGAATCAGTGTGGGCCAGGAGGTTCAGATCTTGCGTCTCTGCTCACAAGAACTCTGGTGGAGAGGACCACCCATGTGTTTAAATTAAGTTGTTAGTTTTCTTCTCTCTCTGCTCATAGGTTGAATTTTAGGGAAGAATGAGCTAAACTTGACAACAGATTAGAGAGAATTAGAGACAAAGAAGTCAAGAATGCCACAGCTTGTGTCTGTGGGCGTTGGTCTAGTGTGAATGGAAATAGCTGTGGAGAAGTCAGGGCTGAGGTGAGTGCAATTTTGAGCGGTGCTGAGTTTGATGATTCACAAGTAAAAGCTGAATGACCTGCAGAGAACCTAATTTTAGTCTATGAACTCACAAGCAATAAATAAAAATTTGAAAATTATCTATAACTAGGAACATGCAATTAAAATTAAGTTTATTTTGCAAAGTATAAAAAACCTAGTCCCATTCAATTTGAAGTCTATGCCATCTCTTCTCTGGGAATGCACTAACAAAATGTCTTGGCTAATGGGATGAATGAAGGGCCAAGGGTGAGAAATATGGGTAAAGATCTTATTAAATATTTCAAAATAATATTCCACCAAAAAGAATTTAACATGGGCTGCTGAGAAGATTTGGATGTCAAACAAGGAGTTGCATGTTCCCAAATATCTAAGTTTATTTTTGCCACCTTAAAGAAAGATGGAGACCTTACCTCTTACATGTTTACGTGGATGGAGCTGGAACATATTCTTCTTAGCAAAGTATCTCAAGAATGGGAGAAAAAGTATCCAATGTATTCAGTCTTACTATGAAACCCAGAATAGCCTAAGAAGAAGGAGAAAGGGGAGAGGGAGGGGAGGGGGGAGGATGAGTGGAGAGATGATAACTGGTGGGACCACATCTATGGTGCATCTTACAAGGGTACATGTGAAATTTACTAGGTGTGGAATATAAATGTCTTAACCCAGTAACTAAGAAAATACTGTGAAGGCTATGTTGACCAGTTTGATGAAAGCATTTCGAATTGTATGTAAAACCAGCACATTGTACCCCATGATTGCATTAATGTACACAGCTATGATTTAATAAAAAAAAAAATCTTATTCTCTTCATCGTATTAAAGATACATAAGGAAAACTTAAATGTATACTTTTTTTGGTGAGAAAATTAGAAAATCTGGATAAGCAAATAAAAGAAATAATCCTACCACTTAAAAACAACCTTTTGTAAAGCAATAAAGCACAATTTTTCAGATTCTTTTTATACATCTATACTTTTCCCCCATTTTAAAATACCATGTAATGAAGACAAATGAAAACATGTGCCCACCCAGACATGAGAGTATGAATGGTCACAGCAGTGTCATTCAAAATAGCCACACACACACCTCCCCCCACGGAAACAACCCAAATGTTCAGTCACCAATGAGTGGATGCACAGAACATGGCATATCTGTGCAATGGAATGCATTTTGACCATAAAGGGGAAAAATATTAATACATAATGTTATAAGATTATTGAATCTTGACAACATGCTAAGTGAAAAAAGCCAGACATGACAGTCCACACATTATATGATTCCATTTATAAGAAAGGTCGGGAATAGGCAAATCTTACAGAGGTATAAAGTAGATTAGTAATTGTTTGGGTCTGCAGGTGAGGATGAGGAATGAGGAGACTATAAATGGGTGCAAGTCTTCATTTTGGGATGACGGAACTGCTCTAGTATTAGAATGCAATGTTGGTTATCCAATTCCATAAATTTACTAAATTTACTAAAACCCACTTGTATGCTTAGAATGAATGATTTTTATGGTATGTAAATTATATCTCAATTATACTGTATATATGTGTATATATAGAAGATCTATATAGAGAATATACATCGATTGTATATATAGAATATACACATATAGAGAATTATATAGATATATACGTGTGTACATCTCTATATATATGATAGACTTTTTTCTATTTATCTAAAACTGACCTAACGTCTGCTGTAATGTCCCAGGCGTGGGTGAAACTGTGGATTGCAGCCACGAGTGAGGCTGTGTGTCCTAAAGCCTATGCCGGATACCCAGACCACCGAGAACCAGCAGGCCTTCCTCAGCAGCAGCACAACTCTGTGCAACTTCTGAAAGAGCCAGTGAGGACAGCATGTGAGGCCTTGGCCACAGGCACCAGACCGTGGATAGCATGCTTTATCTCCAGCTGCTGTTGTGTGAAGACAAAAAATGTGTGTTCCATGTTTGTGTTACTCCAACAGACTTGAGGGTGTGTCTTCAGGCTTATCATTGCCTGCTCCATCATCAAAGGAGACTTACAGCTGAAACAGCAAACCCAGTTCATTCGGGGGGCCACAGGGAGGTCTCAGCCAAGCTGTTTTAGCAGATCCCTCCTCTTGGAGTTGGTGTTAGGTATTATCTTTGTGTTAAGATACAGGGTATGAACTGAGTCTATTTTTCTTAGCACTGTATTCTCAGGCCTGATAGTGCTAGCAGATGCTCTAACCTATTGTTAAAGCAAACACAAACTGTCTGCCTTTGTATTTGAGCTTCTTTGAAACTTTCCATTGGTAGTTTGCAGGCAGAATGGGGACTGAAGACCCCATTCCTGGTAAGGGAAAACAGCCCCAGAAAAAGGGGAAAATAAAAAAGTAAGCTAAGCGAAACAGAACTAAGGAAGTCAGCTAGTTTACCTTTAAACCAGCCGCTGCTAAATTCCTTATCTGAGCAAGTTTCCTGCCTTTCCTAGAAGCCTGGCCTGTTGGGGATACAGCTTACAATCACTCCTGCTGGGTCTGTAAACACTCTGAAGGAATAATGGCCACAGAGGATGCTGTGTGCCAGGCCTAGCAAGAAGCATTGACTAGGCCATCTCCTGTCCAGTCAACAGCCAAAGCAAATACCAATTGTGGAGATTTGTATTCGGCTGGGGCAGAGATCAAGGGAACAGCCCGAGCTCTGAAATATGGGCAGGAGGGCTTATATCCCTTATTACAGAGGAAAACCCTCTGATGGTGATGAGAGGAAAATTCCTCTCTCCCACTGATTCTTCAGAGGAGATTGATGCCAGTGGCACTTTACTCCACAGTGAACTAGCAGGTATTAACACCCCCCTGGGAATCTGTGTGTGTGTAACCACAGACAGAGGCTGTCCCCTCACAAGGCTCAGGTTCTCAATTTCTCAAGACTGCTCAGATCCTTAAAGTTAATGATGATAGAGCCAATAGAAGTTGATATGCTTACTCAGAGAAACTGCTGATGTCTTTATTCCCTTCCTCAGCTTACCCTCTGGGCTAATGAGCAAGTAACCTTCAATAAAAGCTGAGTGGAACTGACACTTAGGGCCATCTGCGGGAACCTCACAAACAGGCAGTGGTCTCCTGTGCTCCCACCTTTGAAAATTCTATTCTGTGCGTCTCTGGTCGTTTCTAACTGTACATTTCTTCAGAAAAATTGCTGCCAGATCCACAGGTCTCAGTGAACTCTGCCCCTGGGGTGGGAGCCCAACAGTAGTTAACTCAAGATTTTTTTTTTTTTTCTGACTGGGTATGGTGTCTCACACCTGTAATTCCAGCACTCTGGCAGGCCGAGGTGGGTGGATCACCTGAGCTTAGGCTTCAAGATCAGCCTGAGCAAGAGTGAGACCCTGTCTCTAAAAATAGCCGGGTGTTGTGGCAGGCACCTATAGTCCCAGCTACTTGGGAGGCTGAGGCAAGAGGATCACTTCAGCCCAAGAGTTTGAGGTTGCTATGAGCTATGATGCCATAGCACTCCACCAAGGGTGATAAAGTGAGACTCTGTCTCATTAAAAAAAATTTTTTTTTCTTAATATTTTGAGACATAACTTCTCTCTGTTGCCACGGCTGGAGTGCTGTGGTATCAGCCTAGCTCACAGAAATCTCAAAATCTTGGTTTCAAGCTATTCTCCTTCATGCCTCAGCCTTCTGGGTAGCTGAGACTACAGGCACCCACCACAATGCCTGGCTAGTTTCTGGGTCTCACTTTTGCTCATGTTGGTCTCAAAACCCTGAGTGCAAAGGATCCTCCTGCCTTGGCCCCCTTGAGTGCTGGGGTTACAGGCACGAGCCACCATGCCCACCTCAAGCTCTTTCTACTGACATCTCCATGACTGCCATCTGGCCCCACTGTCCAACCTCAGAAGGTTCACAGGCTTCCAGGCATGCTCATAGCTTTTCTGGATCCTATGCTTACCTGAGTTCAAAAATGCCAACAGACTGGTGTAGGGCATTGAGTTGGAATAGGCCAATATACATTCAGATGATCTGATCTTGTGATCTCATGAAATGCAGTGATAACTCTGTAGCCATAAAAACTGGGTAAACATGTGTAGAAACCTACTGGCCAGACACAAGTCATCATTTGTCCACTTGGCTTGACTCCTCTACGCCAATGGAGAAAGGAGGTTGTGACATCATTTTTCCCTTAATAAAGGCAGAAAATATTCACTTATGAGGTCTAATGATATATTATTCATTTTTACCTTGAGATTATTTTCCCACATCATACAATGAAATGTGAAAAACAGAGAGTAAACAAACCTTTCCTAAATTGCTTTATTATCTTTAATGTGCCCTTACTAAAAACCTACCACTTCTTACCACGTTAAGTTTTCATAACTTTTGAAAAGGCTGATCATCACCCAGCCAGGCTAGCATCACTGTCACCCAGAGGCCTGGTTTGCATTATGTACTAGTACCATAAACTTGAGAGGAGAAATATGTTCAACTATAAAACAAGATATGTCAAATATGAAAACTGTGACTTGT
Organism: Otolemur garnettii; assembly: GCF_000181295.1. Classification (NCBI taxonomy): domain Eukaryota; kingdom Metazoa; phylum Chordata; class Mammalia; order Primates; family Galagidae; genus Otolemur; species Otolemur garnettii. The sequence continues at coordinate 8,634,408 of NW_003852455.1, read as the reverse complement.
GCTTAGTTCTTCCTGTATAGTTTGACCTTCTTTAGGTATTTTTAAAGAAATTGTTTCACATAAAATTGCAAAATCAGCTTTGCTTTAATTTCATGTCTATTCTTATAGCAGAACTTATCCTCAGAAAATTTATAAAATGTGCGTATGCCAAATGTTAGAAGGCCTAAAACAGCATATAGCACACAATGTAGCAAACGACAAATATTAGTCCTATCCCTTCTGCTTCCCCCTTCTGGGTCCTGCTTAGAGTCATGGTTAGACTGTATATAGGTAGAGAAAAGATATATAAGCTATATATAGAAGATATGTGTATATAGGGAAGGTATATACATTTACATAGATACATATTTATTAATATATAGAATAAATACACATATGTAGAGAAAAGATTTATATAGATGTATAAAAACAGGTATATACATCACAGACCTCTTCTTCTTTTTTTTTTTTTTTTTCTGAGACACAGTCAAGCTTTGTCACCCAGACTAGCAGGCAGTGGCATCAGCCTAGCTCACAGCAACCTCAAATTCCTGGGTTTAAGCAATCCTCCTGCCTTAGCCTACTGAGTAGCTGGGACTACAGATGAACACTCATTTTTTCTATTTTTAGTACAGATGGGAGTCTCAGTCTTGCTCAGGCTGATCTCAAACTCCTAAAGCTCCAAGGATTCTCCTGCCTCAGCCTCCCTGAGTGCTAGGATTACCGGTGTGCAACCGCTTGGCAAGCCACTTCCTCTCTGGTCTCATTTTTTTTTTTTTAACCTATATAGTTAGGATCTTGGATACCTATCTTCTCAACATAGCCACTGCACCTGTCCCTGGTCATCTTTCTATTATCTAAAACTGACCATTTGCTCTGATGCTCAGGATTGGGTGAGACTGGATTGCAGCCAGGAGCATGGCAAAGCACTTCCTAAAGCCTGTTCCAGATGCTCAGATGACCAAGAACTAGCGAGGGAGAGCATCCATTGTGTTGCTTTTCTAGCCATGATGAAGGATTCACTCCCTCCCTCACTTACTGGGTAACATTGGGTTATAAGTGCCTCTGCCTTGGCTGCAGAAAAGGGAAATGAGCAAGACATGAAGCCTGCTGTCAAGGATTTGATATTTGAGAGGAGGAGATCAAACTCCTCTGTGAAAAATTACAGTGCAATGGGATAACCAAATGGATATCTTTCCTAGAAAATAGAGAAATTAACTTTACATCAGTGGAGGGCTTTTGGAAGGGATGGGCCACAGGGAAGAGATTCCTCGAGAGAGCCTGTCAGGACAGAGAGAATCCACAGTTGTGGAGATGGGCCTGGTACATTCATCTGGGTTTAGGAGGAAGAAACAAAATGGAAAAAATTCTAGAGGCAGGAAGCAAATGAAGGAGCCTCTGTGTGTGTGTGTGTGGCAGAGGACAGGGTGTTGGAGTTCACAGGTATAGTTGCAAAAGTCCACTCAGACTTGATTAAGGAACGAGGAGGAGATAGCTGAAAATTTGACCTTGGTAAATATTAGGGAACCTTTACAAATTTTGAGTGTCATGTTGCATGGCCTGCTTTGGGGAGAGGCATCTGGTCACTGGGCAGGATGCAGCATCAAATTGAAAAGTTGGGAGAGTTTTGGAGCCTGTCCAATCATACAGGTAAAAACAAACTGAGACCAGAGAGCAATTGACTTGCCAAGAGGTTGCACAGCAATTTTAGGGCAAGGCAAGGAGTATGATTCTTTCTTTCCTCTTTCCCTCCACATGGGAGTCTTTGCTACTTCCAAATGGCTGGACTCCTCTGACTCTTCCCCTACCTCCTGTTGATCTTCTTGCATCCAGGCCTCATCTCTGATGAAGTTATCCGATGTTGTTTAAACACACAGACCCTGCACCTTCTCTTTCTTCCTCTGCCTTTGACCAGCACAACAAGAAGAAAAATAAAAAACAAACAAGCAAACAAACAAAAAACAAAAAAAAAGAAAAAGAAAAAACAGGCTGGGGGCAGTGGCTCATGCCTGTAATCTTAGCATTCTGGGAGGCCAAGGTGGTGGATTGCCTGAGTTCACATGTTTGAGACCAGCCTGAACAAGTGCAAGACCCATCTCTGAAAAATAGCTGAGCATTATGGCGAGTACCTATAGTCCCAGCTACTTGGGAGGCTGAGGTGAGAGGATCACTTAAGCTTGAGAGTTTGAGATTGCTGTGAGCTGTGATGCCATGACACTCTATCCAGGGCACAGAGTGAGACTCCGTCTCAAATAAATAAATAAATAAAGCAACTGAATGTCCACAATGTCCAAAGCAGGCACTGTGTCAAGGACTCGAAGATATATCAGACACTGAGTTGAATCCAGGAGAAAGACAACGTAACTAACAGCAGAACCCAGGACTCTGGGGACTGAGGGTGAGCACAGAGAGGGGAGCATTCTGTAGAGGTTAAAGTAGGCTGGAGGTGGCAGTAGGGATTGGAGCACCTCTCCGAGGAGATGACATTAGGGTTGGTCTGAAGAGGGCAAGTATGGGTTGTTTGGAGATTCAAAAGGAAGAAGGGTCCTGAGAGAGAGAGGAGCCGTGTCAATGGAGATAAACATAGAGAGGTAGGATGTCCTTGGGAAATTATAAGAACTTCTGTTGGTTGGAGGGTGGGGCCGTGTGAAAGTCTGGCAGAAAAGAGGCTGAAAGGAACAAGGAGGTGCCCCATTATGGAAGCTGGTGTGCCCCACATGGAGAAGTTTGGCCTGACAGGTTTGGAGCTGGGAGAGGTAACATCAGATTGGTATTTACCTTCCAGCATTTATGTCCTTCTTGCCTTAGTATTATTTCTATAACAACCTCTTCATAGCTTCCTCTCTTAGTCAGCTGCAGGAGATCATGAGTTCCTCATACCAAAGTGTTCAAACTAAGACCAGATGGTCACTCAACAGTGGCTGAGCGAGGTGCCAGGCTGCCTGGGCTCAGGGTAAAATCCCAGCTTACTCACCCCCAGCTGAGTGAGAGCTTCACTGGCTTCACTTCTCTTAACACAGAACCAGTACTTAACCCTCCCTGGGCCTTAGGCTTCTCACGGATAAAGTAAAGAAATAATAACTTCAGTTTGAAAGGGTTTTTTGAGGGTTAAGGAAATTCCATATGAAAAGTCCTGAAAATATTGGAATACAACAAGCACTTCAAAAAAAGGACTGATATGAGCTATACCAGGGTGGGTGAACCTGCAGGCTTAAGGCCATACATGGCCTTCTGGGTCCTTATGCGTGGCCTTTTGACTGAATGCAAATTTTACAGAACAAATCTTTTTATTTTTATGAATATCTTCATGTTCCTCTTTTATATCTTTATTTTATTTAACAAATGAATATATTTAAAATAACAAAGAATAGCATAAGTTTCAAGAAAATCCTCTGCTGGGACCGTGCCTAATACCTACAATTCTAGGACTTTGGGAGGCTGAGGCAGCTGAATTGTTGAGCTCAGGAATTTGAGACTAGGCTGAGCAACAGCGAGACCTAGTCTCTACTAAAAATAGAAAAAGTAGCCAGGCATTGTAGCGGGTATCTGTGGTCCCAGCTACTTAAAAGGCTGAGGCAAGAAGATTGCTTGAGCCCAAAGAGTTTGAGGTTGCTGTGTGCTATGACAACACTGTGCTTTACCCAGGGTGACAAAATGAGACTGTCTCAAAACAAAAAATGAGAATCCTCCCAGATTGTGTGGCACAATTAGCCTTAAGGGCTAAATCGACAGCTATGCTCATGATTCACTTCTAACTTCCTCTGCCTAACTGGTGCCACCACCTCAAAAGGCTGGTTTAAGAGTTTATGGGGGTTGAGTACACCAATCTGTTACCATCTTTTGAAAATAGTGCACTATGTTT
>NW_003852455.1:8608040-8630182 GCF_000181295.1 Otolemur garnettii | reverse complement strand
CATTGTTGAAGTTGTAGGATGCTTAGAGTCCCATAACATTCAAAGTACAATGCCTTTTTCAAACAGAACAACAACTGTGATTAGCAGCATGAATTAGCCTTCCATTTAATAGAGTAATTTCATGCAATGCTTCAAAAGGAAAATAAATATTATTTGATTGCTTTGGATGAATCAAATTGTACTACATACATGGCATAGGCTTTATACTTTATTTGGGTCATAATAAAAGATTTTCTTTGCTATGAAGAATTACTCACTTTGGCCACTCTTGTGACTAGAACACAGGGAATAGATATTATCTTCAATAACTTTCAAGGTAACTGTCGTGAAGTTGGACTGAATTTGGGAGATGTAGTGAGTGTATGTACTGATGGTGCACCTTCCGTGACAGGAAAACATGAAGGGTTTATTTCACAGATTAAAAAATGTGTTAACAGATGCAGCTACTCTCTCATTTCTTTTCATTTTATCTTACATCAGCAAAAGCTCTACTAAAGCTACTATTTTAAGTGACACTTTGCAACAAGTTGTAAGTATTATTAACTATGTTCCTGGAAATGCAACATAGCATTGTCAGCATTGTAACAGGCTAAAGTTGGGCAATGAGGTATTCAGTGTGGGTTTGCCCTATCATTCTAAAGTACACTGGCTATCACAGGGATAAGTGTTAGCCAAAATTTTCTCTCTGTGAGAAAGGATATTTAACTTTTATGAAGAACAGAATGAGTAATGGAATTAATGAAAGAAGATTTCTATAGGAATACAGCATTTTTGTGTTATGTCAAGTAAACATGACTTGCATATTTCTTTACAAGGTAAAACAAAGTCTATATATTTATGTGGCAAAAAATCCAAGTATTTTGAAAAAAGACACTTCTTTTTCAAAAGGAAATTTTGGATGAAACTTTTCCCCAGTTAACAAAGGTCATCGATGAGATATATATGAATCAGATGAAGGATATGCAGCTGTTATAGAGCTATTATTGGAGAATACAGTGAAAGGTTCACTGACTTTGAGAATCATGACATCACACTCAAATTAGCATTTCAGCCTCACCTAGGTGATATCATCAAAGCATCTAAAGAACTACAGAATTGATTGAGCTCCCATAGATGACATTTTGAAGTCACTGTTTGATGCTTGGAAAGATCAAATTGAAATATGAAAAAATGCAGAATACCTATGCCTTTGGCAACATGCCTGAAAAATGCTTTCTTGTTTTTCAATCACTTACTGCTGTGAATCTACATTCTTCTGCCTAACCCAAATCAAGATCCTCTTAAAGTCATAAATGACTGGTACCCATGTCTAGGAGAGCAACTGAAACTGTGGTCCCTCACGCTGCAACCAAGTATCCAAATACATTCTAAGAAAAAGCAGACACAACAAAGTTATTACAAGGCTAGTTAACTTTACAATTAACAAATAGTTTTCATTTTTTAAATTATTAAGTACATAATAATTAGATTTTTAAAAAATAATGTACCTTTAAAATATATCTAATTGAAGTATCATGAATACAGCCTTCCAACATGAAAACCTTCCCTGACCTTGAGCTATACAAAAGCTATTAGGTACAAGATTGTAATGGATAAGCAAGAAAGGTGGGACCCCAGCCACAAAAGCTAAGTCTTTTGTGCCACCACTGGGGGCCAGTAAGTCCAGTCCAGAATGCTGCTATTGACCTTCAGGCCACCAGTGTGTCCTCCTTAGACTAAATGACCCCTGCCTCATCAGAAATTCTGTGCTTCATTTAGCCTCTGAACTGGTAAACTGGCATTTTTCTAGCATGAAGTCTGCAAATTTATACAGCCTAGCCATCTGGCCCAAACCCCTGCACATAGCGAGTTTTAATAGTATATTGAGAAAAGTGAACGTACACATGAATGGCAAATGAGAATGCGGCTTTTAGTTCGGGTTAGCACTGATGACAACATGGGTGCGTTCACCCGGCATTTAATTTATGACTTTGTCACTTACTCTGCTGAGTGCCTCACCAATCATGTTTATCTTTTGTGATTAACTTTATAGAATGCTCTTGCTAACATCACACTCTCTAGGGCAATTCATAAATATTTCTGGAGAAGGAAACCAGTGATCTTCCTCAGCACACTGACAGAATAGTTTCAACATAATTAGTAGCATGTCTGGATCCAACACAGCCCTCTTACAACTTGTATGATACAGGAAATGAATGACTCTAATTACACCTTATTAAATCTTATTAATCCTCATTAGAATCATATTATTCTTTATAAGTGGGTTACTGGGGGGAAAATGCTGGTCAAGTCCCGTTATACCTGATAAGGATGGGGATATCCATTCTTACTTTATGTGATACTACTACTTTTTTCATACTAAACAGTACTCAGAATGTGATTTATGTTGAAAAATTTAACATAGAGCGAGTGCATGGTTATAATAGGATCTGATCTTTTTAAAGCCCTAGAACGAAATATCTTTTAAGAGCTCATGTTTCCCATGTCAAACCACACTGGTTGCAAAGAGAAAAATATTTCATTATTGTGTGAAATAGGTGGATACTCACGACCTTATCTCTGCCTGAGCTCATATTTTTGTATGTGTAAATGAGAAAGTTAAGAGGAACACAGATAGAGAAAGGTTATGTAATTTGAGCCTAGAAAACTCTTAATTAAAAAATGCTGCACATGGAAGGTGCTCAGTAAATAAATCCAGTAACTTGTGTGTGTGTTTTCTTTTAATTTCTTTCTTTCTTTTTTTTTTTTTTTTTTTTTTTGCAGTTTTTGACTGGGGCTGGGTTTGGATGTGCCACCTCAGGCATATGGGGCCAGCACCCTACTCCTTTGAGATACAGGCACCACCCTTTTTAAATTTCTTTCTTGAATTCTTTGGTAAAAGAATTCTACCAAAATCCAAACTTAGTAGAACCATGTTTTGGGAGTTTTCATGACTGGGTAATTTATACTGTGCTTTCAAAATTCACGATTAGGTCCCGATAAAGGTCAGGGTCTGCTCATTGGGTGGAAAGATAAAAGGGATTAGTTAGGTGACCTGGGTGGGACTATTGAGTTCAGGTGCTTGTGTATTCCTATTTTTTCCCAGAGTTTGCCTCAAATAAAAAAAGGGTTTCTGCTCCAGGCTGGTACTACTGTGCTTAATGGTGTCCACCACATACACCAAGGTTGGCGGGTTCAAACCCAGCTCGTGCCAGCTAAGCAATAATGACAACTACAACAGAAAAATAGCTGGGTGTTGTGGTGGGCACCTGTAGTCCTAGCTACTTGGAAGGCTGAGGCAAGAGAATCACTTAAGCCTAAGAGTTTATTGAGGTTGCTGTGAGCTGTGACAGCACAGTACTCTACCGTGGGGGCAAGTGTTGAGACTCTATTAAAAAAAGAGGAGGGCGTGGCTATAGTTGGTCCTATCTAACTCAATTGAAGATGTAGTAAGTGGGTGAGAAAGAGCTTTCGGGATGTGCTGAGGTGAGAGATTATTATTTCAGCTATGAATGGGATAGTAATACAAGGAAATGGGGTCTCAGGTCTGCAGTGCCTTCCTGGCAATGGCTGCAGCCCATTATAAATCCTTGGCACAGGAATGGTGGTTCTCATCCTTGCTCACATTTACAAATGTCAGAGGAAAAAAATCCCACTCAAACCTTCCAAGAACAGGCTTGTCTTTATTCAAACCAGTTCACCCAGTTTGCGGGCTTTTTTGGAAGCCTATGGCACACAGCACAGAGCAAGCTTTCTGGGTTTCCACGTAGAGCTAAGAAGCAAACGTTAACTTCTTCAGGCGTTCGTTTATTTGTGCACAGGACGAGGAAGTTGCCCTCAAGCAACTGACTGTCATTGCAATTCAGGGTTCACTGTCAACCAGAACCTTCCAGGAACTGGCTCCCGGGCCAAGACAAGTAATCACTGGGTGGTCATCGCCGCCCGCAGACATCGAACCAGGTCCAGGTCTCAGGGGGCGGGAAGGAGTCAGGGCCCTGTCTGGAGGCTGGAACCAGCCGGGAAGCAGAGCACGGTCGCGGGTTCTGCTTCTGGTCTGCTGAATGTGTTATCCTGTGCAAGTCACTTCTCTTCCAGGAGCTTCAGAGTTCTCATTTGCCAACTGGACGGGTTGGATGGAAGTTGGTCTTTGCCAGCTCTGACATCCTGTAAGTTTGGAGTCTTGCTGGGAATCCAGGGCGAGGCTCACGCGGAAGATCTCGGAACGGGATCCCACAGCAGGATCTGTTCCCCTCAGGCTCAGCGCCCCAATCGGACGCCGCGACAGTAGTGCCAGGTCCCCCTATTTCTCTAGCAGCACCTCCACTCGGCCGCTTCCTCCTACGTCTCCTTCCTCTTCCTCCAGTACAGGCAAAGCCTCCACATCTCCCTTTCCCTTCCTCCTTTGCAGGCTCCCCGCATTCCCGCGTCTCCCCGGTTTCCTCCCAGGAAATGCAATGCCCTCCTAGCGCCCACCTTTTGGCAAAGCCGCTGCGGGCTGCGGTCCCCTCCCCCGCCAGGCGAGGTCCGCACGGCGGCCCCGCGGGCACACGCCTTCCCATACCTTACATGGACAAATGTATGCAGGCAAAGTCAGGAATTCAGGCCCCTGACGTCAGCCTCCAGCGCTCAGGGCACCGCACGGGAGACCGAGGGGAGGGGGTGGGGACGGTGGGGAGGAAGGAGGGGGAAAGGCACCAACCAGCAGCCGCTCCTGCCCTGCCGAAGTTTCACTTTTTGTCTGTGGGTTCGCTCCCGGGCCCCGCGCGAGCTTTCCCGGGACAAGTAGCTATAGCGAGCGGGGGAGAGCCGGGCGCTGCAAGGTAAGGGTTGGCTGCGCGGCCCCAAGACCGGGCGCTGGGCGCGGGCGGTGCGCTCGGCCGGGCCACTGCGGGGCGCGGGGCAGGGCCTGTCCGGCCGGGGACAATGGGAGGGGGAGTGCCCCGGCACCTCCTCCTCTGCCTCTGCCTCCGCCTCCAGCCGCCGCCGCCGCCGCCGCTGCCCCGGCTGCCTCCTCCCCGAGGTATTGTCGCAAATCCTTCCTTCCCCCCACCCTCCGCCCGCGGGTGCCTCGGGAACCCCCAGCCCTCCCCGGGCGCGAGCGCCTCCGGGGTGGCAGGAGCGCGGGGTGTAGAGCTCAGGGCGCGCTCCCTGCTCGGGCCACCAGGCCCGCGGTGCGGAAGTGCCGGCCGCGGCCCAATCACGGGGTGCACAGCATGGGGGAGGGGGGCCCAGAGTTTTGGGGGAAGCGTTCACCCCGGGCTGGGTGGGACTGGAGCCTTTTCCTGAGCGCCCCCTGCTCGGACTTTTCTGGGCGCCCAAGGGGCGGGGCCACGCCCATCCGCTTAAGCTTTCGCGGAATCACAGTTGTCACAGTGGAAATGGCCTAGGGACCCAGTCATCCAAGTCCTTCCATTTTACAGTTGAGGCAACAGAGGCCCAAAGAAAGGGAGGGTCTTCCAGGAAGTCGTTTATTTGAGGCTAAGTCATAATTAAACTAGATGGCTCCAGACTTCTAGTTTCCTTTTCCTAAGAATTTCTTTAGTCCCTACTGTGTGGCAGGCAGTGTGCTGGGTGTGTTGGGCCTTCTGAGACTTTGCCCTCAAGGAGTGCTCATTGGAACCTGGGAGGCAAACTTGACCCTGGAAAACAAGGGCTAAGTGGTGGGGAAAAGGGCGCGCAAAGTTTTTGCAGGGGGAAAAGTTTTATTTTCTGGTCCCTAGAGAGGGACCAAAGAATCAGGGTTTTTGAAGGATGGGGAGTTGTTTGAAGCCAGCCAGGGGCGCGGAGGAAGACCATCTCTGCGAGAGAACTGCAGAGCAGAGAACGCTAAATTGTGTGGGGATGACACTGGATGTTCTCACGTTGGAGGTGTGGGGTTTGGGGTGGGGGTGGTGGTGACGGGAGATGAGCTAATCAGTGGAGTTGTGCCTGAGTGCTTTGACGGGGCAGTGGCTCTGGTACCTTGGGGTCCTAAGAGAAAGGAGTATTCTCTCTGGCTTTCCTTTTCTTAGGAGGTATCCCCTGCCCACCCCCCACCCCCAAATCAGTTAGTGAAAACTCAGGGCCCTCTCTGAGTTTCTTAAGACTCACTTAACTTTGTTTCCAGTCTCCTTTCTCTTTCTAGCTCCTCTTCCTTTTCTAAATTTCTTGCCACCCCACTAAAACTCATCATCACTTAGGTGTGAGTGACTTAATGGCTCACCTCTCCCTGAACAGTGCATTTTAGGAAAGCCTGTAAGTCAAGGGAGGGAAAGTGTGCCTGGGAAGGAGCACCTTTCAGAAACTAGGTAATCCCCTTTCCCCTCCGCTCCCTCCCTCCCTCTAACGGATAGAAGAAAAGCTCAAGGCCCCAGAGGGTGGTGGTGACTGGGAGAAGCTTGGAGAGGGCAGTGTCTTGGTGTTAATCTTGGAGTCTACAGTGAATAATGGTGGATGGTGAGGGGCCAGACCCTAGTAGCATTCTCTCCATCCCACCCCGAGCCCTTTTCCTTGCAGAGCGCCTCTCAGCACCAGGGGACAGTTAAAGGAAAGTGTGCAGTTTGTATTTAATTTTTGTACGGCAGCCTCTAAACCCAACACCCAAGCCTTTGCAGTGTAGAATATGGATTCTAGATGGGATTAGCTGTCTGAGTGGTAGGGGTATAAGCCTGGGGCCTTAGGGTCAGGCAGTCCCCCAAAGTTAGGCTCCTTGTAAGAGATACAGGCCTAGAGTTGGTTTTGGGTTGAGGCGGAGGGAGAGGAAGCAGAGCTGCTGAGCTCATTGCTATGGCTGAGACTGAGTAGGACCCTTCTTTCAGTGACATATTCTGGGAGGGAGGTGATCCCTCCATGTTCCAGGAAGTGGTGGGTGGGAGAGATGGAGACTTGGTGATGAAAGTTACAAATGCCAGGCTAAGGAGTTTGGGTAAGACTGGAAGTTATCATTTGAGGGTTTTTAGCAGGTTGGCACATGGCTTAGAGGGGGATTGGCACTGGGAAGCATCCTGCTGCCAGATTCCAATGAGAGAAGTGATAATTTGGCCTAAGAATATTATCAGTGAGTATTTGTTCATTTACTTGACATATGTGTAAGTTGCTGAGTACCTATTATGAGTCATTGGCAAATATGAAAATTTTATAGCAGTTTTCTGTATTTTATTTTATTTGAGACAGAGTCTCACTTTGTCACCTTGGTAGAGTGCCATCGGATCACAGCTCATAGCAACCTCAAACTCTTGGGCTCAAGTGATTCTCTAGCCTTAGCCTCCTGAGTACCTGTGACTACAGGCAGCCACCACAATGCCTGGCTATTTTTTAAAGGTGGGGTCTCACTCTTGCTCAGGCTTGCCTTGAACCTGTGAGCTCAGGCAATCCACCCGCCTTGGCTTCCCAAGTGCTGGGATTACAGCGGTGAGCCACTACGCTCGGCCCTTAGTTTTCTGTATTTTATTGAGACAAATTGCTTGATTTCAGTTTGAAAATACATTTTTTTCTTTTTAACATTTTAATATCACTGAAATCTGGATTGTCTTATAGTCATGGATGTGTCATAGTTGAACAGATTTTTCATTCTATGTTGCGAAGGACACATCTTGGAGTTGGTGGTTTAAATTTGATAAAATGTGTTGATCCTGTCCTTTATTAATGTACATTGCAGTTTACAAAACACTTTCCCGTCAGATATTCAACTGGGGTCTTAAATATCCCCCAAGATGCTGCCATCTCCGTTGTAAGCTTTGCCCAAGGTCATACAAATAATTGGAGATACGCTCAAAATTTCAACCCAGAACTTGGGCAAAGCTTACAATGGAGATGCTGCGTTAAATGGAAATAAGAAAGGAAGAAAATGGCAGATAACACGGTAAAACCAGAGGTTGGAGCCTGCTCACTATGAAGAAACTTTGCTAGGCCCTGGGTGGACAATGAGGTTCTTGTCCTTGAGGATGAAGGAGCACATGGAGTGTGTGTGTGTGTGTGTGTGTCTGTGTGGTTGGGGTTGGGGGATGCCTTACAGAAATTAATGCACACTTTCCTTTAACTGTCCACTGGTGCTGGGAGGAACTCTGCAAGGATAGGATAGGCTGGGGTAGCGAGAACCCCATTGGGCGTTCTGTACATATCAGTGTATTAAGGGCTTCCCTGAGGGGTGGTGACCTAGGTGAACGGGTAGGAGACTATGTAGGTGGAAGGACAGGTGAGAGAAGGCCCTGCTGGGCAAAGGCAGCAGCCTCTGCAGATGGAGGAAGTAGACGCTTTATTCTGGAGGCTGGGTTATGAATGGCCCGTGTAAAGAGGACTGTGGAAAATGGAGAAAGGTGAGGACTTCTTTTTTTTTTTTTATATTAAATTTCAAGTAATGGTTGACAAAGGGACCATTAAATGATTCACAGGAGAACAAGGCTCTGGAATCATCTCTGAGGGATTAGGTATTTGTATGGTAATACAGAAGGCCTTGTAGCACTTTTAGTAACTTTTAGCTTGAGTAAACCTAGGACTTTGACCCAGGGCAGTAATTAGAAGCTCAGAGCTGAGTGGGTGGGACTTTTCCTGGAATATGGCTTAGGAATGCTCTGCCTTGCTGGAAGAAACTTGCTTGAGGTGAGGATGGGGGCAGATGAAGTGGTCCTGCTGCGTGCAGGAAGTGGGTAGCTGGGTGGACATCACTGCCTTGAAGATGCAGAGGAGGGGAGCACATGAGGGTCAGGGGAAGGGAGGAGGGAATTCACTGTGTTGTGGGAAGCCGTTCTGGGCTGCTCAGAGGCTTGGGAAATGCTGGTCACAGAAGTGGGACTGGTAGGTAGATGGGGCGACTGAAGGGTTAATGAGGTTAATGCTTGGGAGCAGGTGAATTACACAGTTGAGGCTAGAAAATGTTTATCTTCCTTTTTCTTAGAAATAATATAATTTTGAAACATTTTTGAGTGCTTACCATGTGCTTTTGTAATGATCATAAGGATTCATTAGAGTAGGTTTTATGATTATCAGTTTCATTTTGCAGATGAGAAAATGAGTGTGTTGAAGTAAAGTTACATAACTACTAAGTGACCTTTGCTCTTTTGCCCCATTTATAGCCTCTTCACCACTCTTTTCTGTGTTTCCAACCACCAACAATTCAAATCAGTGTTGTTTTTTGGTGTTCTTCCCTAGAATTTAATTCAGCCCACATCCAATTGATGATTTACTTGGGTGAGCAGGCTTCTCAGTTCCACACTGGTGCTGTCATAGCCCCTCTTCACTGTGTCCTCAACCTTGGGTGCCTTCTCTTCCCAGACCTAACTGGAGAGGATGGAATCTCTTCCAAACGACCTGCCCCTCCACAGGGCCCTTCCCCAGTCCCCTGCAGTGATCTGAGCTGAAGCCTCCCTATAAAGAGACAGCTGGAGCAATTAGGTAACACAGTGGGGAGTGATAGGGTCTCTATCTCAGTCATTGCCCTTTATCTTGTGGCTCTTCTGACAGTGCTAGATGTTCTCTTGAGTTGAACCAGGCAGCTCCTTTTGGATCCTGCCCTCCTCTGGGTCACACTGAGCTCTTCTGCTAAAGTCTTCTGGCTCAGAGCTCAGAGGGATCTAACTGCAGGCCTTTCTATCACCTACCTGCTTCAGGCGGGTCATTTGCATTTTGATGACCTAGAGATTAAGGTGTGGATGAGCTGCTTGTTTTTCTGGCCAGAGAAGACAGACCCCAGGAATGCTACCCAGCAGGTGAGTAAGATCTTGTTTTTCTGATCTTTGAGTCCCTCTTATCTCTGTCCTCTAAAGATACTTAGTAGCTGTTTGTTAAGTGAATGAACAGTGTTTATTGACACAATATAAGCAGGAATCAATCACCACTTCATCTTACATATTTGCTTGTCCGCTTCTCTCCACCATAAAGACACTTCTTGAGGATTGCAGCGATGTCTACTTTGTTAATGGCCGTATTCCCAGTGCCCAGAAGAGTACCTGGTATGTTCTAGGCTAAGGTGACCAGATTTTAACATTGGTAAAGTGGGACACCATTGACGGTTCTTAATTAAAAATTTGGTCTATATGGAGCAACAAAAATTTTCATAGAATGCAAAAATAGTATTGTAATATATATTTTTAATTTCAACATAAGTACAGTGTACAAATATAATACATTAAAAAAATTATGCATAGGGCGGAGCCTGTGGCTCAAAGGAGTAGGGCTCTGGTCCACCTGGGCGACCTTGCCCAGGAGGGGAGTAGGGAGTTTATATATATATAACTCCATTTCCAAATGAAGTTATATTAACCTCTTCATTCCCAAATGGAGTTACATTAACCTTTCAGCAGCCGAAAACCTATATTTCCTTCCTGTTGTCCCACCGTTCCCTAGCTTGTTGTGCATTCTTTCCAAAAATTGGGACTTTTTAAAAACGCTGTGGGACGCAGGGCAAATTGTTAAAAAGTGGGACGTCTGGTCACTTTATTCTAGGCGCTCCAGAAATATTTGCTTGATGAAGAGAGGGAGTGACTGAAACCACAGGATAGCAGTCATGGGGGGTTAGGGGGCTGTTTTTCCTGCCCCAGAATCCTAGGCCTATGGAGTCCCAGGACTAGATTCAGAATCACTGTGCTCCAGCTGTCACAGCTCCGGTGGTGTTGGACAGTCCTGCCACCCTTTGCAGATTGGCAGGACCAGGAGTGTGGTGGTCAGGGTTGCTGCATCAGCTGTGCTAAAACTAAGTGCACTTGCACTGCTCTTTCACATTTCCCTCACACAGCCCTTGGTTATATTGTTCTTGAACATTCCTCTGTTTTCTTAACCCATGCCTTTGCTTATGCTGTTTTCTCTACCTGGAGTTTCTAGTCTGTCTATGCCTGCTGTTAATCCTATGAGCCTTTAAGATCAAGATCAAAATCAGCCTTGTAGCATGGAGCGATTTCTAGATGCCTTGACTCTTGCTACACATGTGAGTGTGACCACATATAACCAGTTTCTTGTATTAAATTCAGTACGTGTGTACAAAGTGATTCCTCTGTGCCAGACAGAAATGGTGGGTACTGGCTTACAAAGAAAATTAAGGTAGGATCTCCCTTCAAGGTTTTTCATTCTAACGTAGAAAAGAGGCTAAGCTAGAATATAATAAATCAATAAATGGATACAATGTAGAGCATCCCAATAAAGTGATGAGCAAAGCTCTTCTGGGAACACTAAGGAAAGAGTAACCAACCACTGAAAGCACTGGTGAATGTTTACAGAAAAGAAGATGTTTGGAGGAGTGACTAGGAGTTCACGTGGTGGCCAGGGGTGGAAGAGCTTTCTAGGCAGAGGGACCTTGGTATATGTGCAGAGGCCTGAGGCCTAGCGGTGTTGAAGGGAGCATAATTGTGTATTTGGAGCTCTCTGTGAGAGATAGGTCAAGTTAGGGAGGGTACCATGGCAAAGACCTGGTAGACGGAGCTGAGGACAGTGGCAGGCGAGCAGAGGAAGGAATGCTTTTCTTACTGTTTGAGAAAAGGAGTTTGTCCTTGGATCTGTGTTTCAAAGTAAGTGCTCTGGTGGCAGAATGATAGCCGGTTAAGACCAGAGGCAGACACCCAGCTTAGGAGGCTGCTGAAATGTTCCAGAGGAGATACAGGCCTTATCAGTTTAGCAGACTGGAGAAGGAAAAATGGATTCCAGAAACTATTTGCTGGTAGCATAATATCAGGTGGTTTATTTCCTACTTTTGTCCTTCTGATTACTATGTATTTGCCAGCTCATCAGTCTTGGCTGGAAAAAACTATTTTATGGACATGATAGCTTGTGGTCAGCTAGAAGCCACAAGCTGCTAGGCAGCTCCTGCTGTATCTGCATGGGCTGGGGCCTTGCAGGTCAGAGTCATCTGACCTCCATCTTGTGCAGATGAGGAAACCGAGGCTCAGAGAAAGGGGTCAGGCTTGCTCAGTCACACCCTTGTCAGCTGAGCTGGACTTGGGCCATAGCCCTTACTCCCAGGCCAGACTGGTTCCCGGGTTATTTTTCATTCTCTTTCTGCTGCACCTGACACATTCCTTCCCCAGCCCCTCCCCGCCCTCCAGGCACTTTGCTTTGGAGAATTTGTGGAGGGAATATGACTCGAGGGTAGTGAACCTCGGGCTTGAACCTTGGGCTTTGCACTTTGCAAAGAAAGTGATTGAGATCGTTCAGTTTGAGTGCGGTGTGGTTGGGGGACTTAGCTATGTGACTGCCATGGCAGTTACCTGCCATGGGTGTCTGCCACTGATGCTTGTCTGCAAGTACTAAGCTATAGCTCCATGCTAACTCCAAGGTCCCCTGCTTGTGACAGCTCCCTGCCCCCACTACCCACAGTTCTCTTTTTACTTTTACTTCTCTTTGTTTGCTTACAGGTTTTAGGCTGACAGTCTTAGATCCCTTGCAAGGTAGATCCTCCTTTCTTTTCTTTCCCTCTTAAACCTGCCCATCACAACCCTTCTCACGGTATCTATTTGTATTTCATGACCTTCATAGTACTTGATGTAGCAAATGCATTTGATAAGTCTTTTTTATTACTTAGTTTTCTCTGTTGCAATCCAAGAGATGGGTTGGTTGCCAGGATCAATTTTGTCTTGCAGATAGTGGGTGGTGAAAAAACCTTCCCACTGGGGCATAGGACCTAATGGGCAGAGTGAAAATTAGACTGTCAGCTCTGACACTCCTGTCCTGCTCCTTTTGCAAGTGAGTGTATGGATGTGAATGTCCTTAGCAAGCCCTTTACACATGTGAGAAACTCTCATGATTATTTCACTAGTAGTAATGAGTAGCATTGTCTGCTTGTATCTGAGACTGTAAGGCAAGGTTAAAAGTAAGATTTGGGGCTCGTTGCCTGTAGCTCCGTGGCTAGGGTGCCAGCCACATACACCAGAGCTGGTCAGTTTGAACCTGACCCAGGCCTGCCAGACAATAATAGTTACAATAAAAAAATAGCTGGGCATTGTGTTGGGTACCTGTAGTCCCAGCTACTTGGGAGGCTGAGGCAAGAGAATCACTTAAGCCCAAGAGTTTGAGGTTGCTGTGAGCTGTGACGCCAAGGCACTCTACCAAGGGCGACATAGTGAGATTCTGTTTCAAAAAAAAAAAAAGAAAGAAAGAAAGAAAAGAAAAGAAAAAGAAAATCAGATTCGGGACTGTGGAGCTGGAGGACCTAGTTCCCCACGCTACTTCATGTTGGCAGTACCTGTGACTCGGTACTGTCACAGGGAAAACTCAGACTTGTGTTTGAGCCAACCATGTTCCCTGTGATCCTAAGCAAGCTCTGGAACATCCCTGAGCCTCACTTGTCTTTCAGTAGAGATCATATGTCATATGCCTTTGTGAGAACCAGGAGAATTTCTGTGACAGAGCTTCGTGGACAGTCATGCAGTATGTCCCTGCGGCCAGACTGGTTCCTGGCCAGGCATCAGGCCCACTGTGACAGTGCCTTACTCTGCTAGTGGGATCGTGGTATTTAGACACAGAAAGCTCCTAGTTCAAGTTCTAGCTGTGCTGTGTAATAGAAGGTGCTCCCCGGGGGTGGTAACAAGTACTATTTCGTTTCCCAGCTTACTCATTTTTAGACTCTTATTAATGAGGGCATGACTGTGGGCATAGTGTGCTCCAGAAAGCGGGGGGAGTGCTGCAGGCGTCCACTGGCATTTCTGTGCTCTGCAGAGAGGAGGTTTGTCACCAGCGAATGGCTGTGCAGTCACCCTTCTCCTATTGTGACTGTTCCGTCTTTGGGGTTATGTTTGTACCTTTCTGCCCTACAGGGTTTGCTTCTCTGCAGTAATTGCTTGTGTTGTGGCCTTGCAGCACAGTGGGAGGGCCCCTGTGATTCACATAGAAGCCTGAAGATCAGGGCAGGCCAGGGGACTGATTTAAAGTAGCGCTTGGGTCTCCCTCCACCCCAGTGTGCATGCTTATCCTGCCATAGCACTTGGCAGTGCTCCTTAGTTACTTAGGCCATCACCCAGCAGTTGGGCCACCACCTTGCAGGGGTCATCAGAAGGCACAAGTACCTTCCCCTGTTGGTGGAAGATGGCTGTGATGTATGTACTGTGAGTTCTTTGGCATTTTTAGAGAACATTTTTGTATGTCAAGGAATCAGTGTCCTTAAAGTCAGCCTCTGTGTCCTTATCTGTAGAAATGGGTACAGCAACAACACCTGCTCCACAGGCAGGGTGACCATACTTTCTGGTTTACCCAGGACATCTCTATTTTATGCCTTTGACCTAGTAGTATTAATAGTGTCCCCTTTTACCCTTAGAGGTATTCTAATTTAGAAGATAAATTATGTGGTCACTGTACTTATAGGTGAGTACTGAGTGGGGCCGTGCAAGCAATGTGCATGAGCCAGGCCTCAGGTAGGGACTGAGCAAACATCTGCTATTCTTGTTAGAGCAGGTGCTAGGTAGGTGCTCAAGAAATGTCTGTTGAATGAACCATTTTTATAAAAGTAAAGTTCAAGGATGTTTGAAGGGGATGTCAAGATTGTAGGCACTTAGTGTTTACTGATGTTGGTAAAAATATGTTAATATGTATCTAAAACATAAAAAAGTGCCATGAGAGAGGTACAGGTGAAAGACACTAGACCATCTGAGTCTGTTGGAGCTGGTACAGAAGCTTGTTGGAAGGGCTGGGCCTTGGGTCCAACACTGGAGCATGGGAAGGTTTAGCTCAAGGTGAATAGGTGGCCAAAATTGCTCTGGCTAATGATAGCAAAGAAATAAACTTGAGTCTTACTTTAGCTGGGTTCCTGTATCTATTATTTCAAATCCAGCAGCTCATCTTGATGATGATCTCCAACTATAACTGTGGAAGCCCAATGCCGTACCAAATTCTGTGCCAAGAGGTCAGCAGAGTCACCTGCCCCCTTGCTTTCTAATGAATTTCCACTGAAGCTACTTCTTATTTAGAATCCAAGAAGAAAACAACTCGGTTGGCACCTATTGTTTTCAGGAACTGCAGTGAGGAGTTGCCACCCAGAGGGTGGGGTGTGCGGTGACTCACGGGGAAGGAAGCTTTGCAGGGATCAAGTGGGTAAGCAGCACCTTTTCTTAGAATGAGGTGAAAGGTAGGTCAGTGTTCCAGGAGCCCATCATTTCCACTATGGAAGTCTCTCTTCTTGGCGATAGCCTAGCAGCCTCACTTGGAGAATATTAGGGTCCCAGGAGTGACAGCTGGATAAGACCCTAAATATATTTTGGCCATCAGTTGGACACATTCATGGATTTATTTGTTTGAGACCAGGTGTCAGGTGCGCCTGTGAATGAATCAGTGAAAGTGTAATCTGGGTTCTGGGGATGGGAGCATGAATCCAGAGTGATCCCTGCTTCCAGGAGGACTATAAACAATCAAATCGTCTTGCACAAGTTTGTGTAAAATATATCTGATGGTCTTGATCAGATGGTGACTAACTAGGCACCTGGAGAAACTTCCCCGGTGAAGAGATTGTCACTTGATCGGGCATGGAAGGATGAGTTGGAATTTGGTGGGCTGGGGAGGAGAGGATGTTTAAGTGAGGGAAATGACAGACAGTAATGGAGGGGGGAGTATGTGGTGCCTGGGAAATTGGAGTTATGGTGGAGGACTGCATAGCAGAGAGGCCATGGAGAGAGGTGGGTGGAGGCCTAGGTGGAGAAAGACCTCGATTGCTGTGTTGAGAAGTTGAACAGAGAGGACCATCAGGCAGGCCAGTGAGAGGACTAGACCTGTGCTGTGGGAACATATTAATAAGTGGATACGGGGTGCTGGGTTGATTAAAGGAGAGAGTTCTAGAGATAACAAGAGACAAGGCAAATGATAAAGCAAAACTGAATTAGGATTGAGGCAGTAGATCTGAGGGATGATTCGCAGGTAGAATAGAAGTCACCTAATCTGCTCATTTTACCTAAGAGGAAAACCAGGCCCTGAGGGGGAGACATATGTGAAATCCATAGCCCTGGCCCCAGCGTCACTCTGAGGTGATCCTGCCCTCGGCCCAGTGTTTTAGAAGGGTGACAGAATGAACACGTAGTTCTTGAAAGAATCCTTTATCTTGTGAGGATTCCACGAAACCTCTTAATTCTGAATGAAGTGAGATTGGCTCTTTCTGGAGTTACTGAATCCCTAATCATTGGCAATATTCAAGCAGTGGCTGACTGGTGAAAATCCAGGCATTGGTTGAAGCTGACGCAGAAGGTCTCTGAGGCGTGTCAACATTGACTTTTTCTTTTTTTAAATTCCTGGGAATAGGTATGTACACCAATCTTATCTGGGTGTCCTTTATCCATTTGGCTCCTGAGGATTATTTTAGTCATGTCAGACAAAAGGCAGAGAGAGATTGGGCTGTAAGCACTGTGGCCTGTAGTTCACTTAGGGTTGGGGTGGGACACACATTCTGGTGCCCGATAAATAAGGGGCACACATTCTGGTGCCAATAAATAATTACCTGCTCACCGGGGAAAGCTTGGTGGCCTAGGCCAGGCTGTATGATCCTGATCAAAATGGAAACAACCAATACAGTGCGGCATTTTCTGCGTGTGCCATTTTTATAGGGCTTTACAGTTTATGTGTTTTCCTACAAATTACAGGAAAGTTGTCTCAATAGTCCTGCCAGTAGTTATTGTTATTATCCAGGTTTAATCGGGAACTTGAGGCTGGGAAAGGTTAAGAACTTGGCCGGTGCTCTTTGGAGGTTGAACCAGGACTTACGTTTCCTCTTGGTGCAGTATCACATTCTTCTTGTCCCCTTCCTGCGCACATCTCTGCGTCGGTTTCTGGCTTTTGTTCATATTCCTGTATGTGGTAAGAATTTAATACGAATGAATTAATAATATAAATGCATCAACAACTGGCAGTTTGAGCTTTAAGAATATATTAAGTACTAAAAAAACTGAGCACCTCCTTGGACTTACCTGTGTAGCCATTACTGTTCTGTCCCTTGGACTGTGTGATTATCTGTCAAGGATATGGTAGAAACTGTTTGGATGGTTTGGAAAGCCAGAGGTTTGGATTCGAATCATGACTCTGCCACTTGGTAGCCAGATAACCTTGTACTGGCTACTTAGCCTCTCTTAACTTCCAACTCCTCATGTGTAAAAGGGTATGATGGTGTCTTTCCCCTTACAGGACTGTGGAAAGAATTCTATGGGTGGTGTAGGGAAGCCCCAAACCCTGCTACGTAGTGCCGCTGAAAAATGTTCTCTCTGCTTTCTTTGGGTTCTCTGTCAACCCAATCAGCTGGCCTCTGCCCTTTTATTTCCCCATAGAGTATGACCCATAGTAGACATAAATGTTTATTGACTGGCTAAATAGGTTTAAGTTCTTTCAAAGGAGAATCACAGGCACAAACAAATCCCAAATGTTTCTATTACTTTTTACACATTAGTTGCCATTCAGCCTGCAGAAAGACTGCTGATTTGCAGAGTTATTAGTGGTGTATGAATCTACTTGTTTCTCTGTATCTTCCCCAGAATTTAATTTTGTAACTTGCACTTGTCTTTGCTGAATTAATAGTAAGAAGTGAGATTTCATTATTGCTTTAATTTGCATTTAAGTACTGAAATTTTTTTTCAAGTAGCAGTTTTGTGTTTGTGTTTCTCTTTATATGAGTTGTCAAGTAATTGGGCTGGAGAAACTTGATATGAAAGGGCTAAAAATGTTTAACATTCCGAGTTTTGGGGCAGCACCTGTGGCTCGAAGGAGTAGGGCACCGGCCCAGATGCCGAAGGTGGCGAGTTCAAACCCAGCCCCCGCCAAAAATTGCAAAACAAACAAACAACAAAAAAAACAACATTCTGAGTTGTGTAAACCTCATGCTTTGTCATTTGTTTAGTCTTGTTTACTGAGCACCTACTGTGTACAAGAGGCTGTTCTGGGGTCTGCATGTACTACAAAGAAAAATAAAATAAGGTCAATGATCCCCCCCCTTTAACCTCCTTACAGAACACGTGTGGTACCTGAGGCCCAGAAAGGAGAGGTTAATTACCTACGGTCACAGCTTGTTCAGTAGCAGAGCCAACCATTTATTTGAACAGTAATGATTTTATTTTATTTCTTTTTCTCACTTTGTCACCCTGGGTAGAATGCCATGGTGTCATAGCTCACAGCAACCCCAAACTCTCTGGGCTCAAGCAGTGTTCTTGCTTTAGCCTTCCAAGTAGCTGGGACTACAGGTGCCCACCACAACACCCTTCTAATTTTAGAGAAAATTTTCTTGCTCAGGGTGATCTCAAACTCCAGAGGTCAGGCAATCCACCTGCCTCGGCCTCCCTTGCAATCATAAGCCACTGTGCCCAGCCTGAACAGTAATGATTTCAAATGTTTTGTATCGCTCACTGCAACCTCAGAGTTGGGCTATGTTCATCCCGCTGCCTCGGCCTCCAGAAGCTGCTGGGATTACAGGTGTTTGCCTCAGTGCCTGGCTGGGTTTTTCTTTTTTCCATTTTTTTAGGAGTCAGGGTCTCACTCTCGCTCAGGCAAGTCTCCAACTCCTGAGCTCAAGCAATTCTCCCTCCTCAGCCTCCCACAGTGCTGGGTTTACAGGCGTGAGCCACCACACGGGGCTATGCATAGGTTTTTTTTAAATTAAATCATAGCTGGGTATATTAATGCAATCATGGGGTACAATGTGCTGGTTTTATATATAATTAGAAATGTTTTCATAAAACTGGTTAACATAGCCTTCACGGTATTTTCTTAGTTACTGTTTTAAGACATTTATATTCTATACCTAGTAAATTTCACATGGTTTTTAAACTGTAGAGACATCCGGGAAATTTCAGTGTTATGTTAAATATCTCTAAACCATCTGCATTGAAAAAGCAGAATACTGACTTTTGGTTTCGAAAATACAGACACCTGGCTCTTCAGTTTTCTTAAATATAATTCCTTCCTACACTTCTCTAGTGTTTAAATTGACATTCATTTTTTTTTAATGAATAAACTTAATATTAGAACAGGACCAGGAAACAAAAGAACCCCAGTCCAAGCAGTGTTCACAAATTGAACCTTTTCCAACATGTTTTTGGTAAATGAGAAGGTCTGATGACATATTTCCCTATCAAATAAAATAGACAATTTAGATTTAATAAGGCAGTTATCTTCAGGTAATAAAAATTCAACTAACTTGCCATAACTATCTTGTTTAAAGTCAATTAAGAGCCTTATATTCTTCACTTGCTGGGTAAAATTTAATAGAACTTCAGTTTAGCATTTATTGCTTATTTAATTTAAAATTAAGTTAATCACCACAGTTGGTAACAACCACTGAGTATTTAATTAACATTCAGCAAACTACCTTATTAAGCCTAAATTAGATACAGACAGGTCTTGTTTATACCTATCAGTTTGCAAACACCACTTCCCCCACCCCATACCCCAAAGGGCCTTTGGTTTTCCTTTCCTGATTCGACACCTTCATTTTCTTCTGATTGAGACCCAACTTGGGCTAAGGAGGAAGAGAAGAGACCTGGGTCCATGATGTTCCCGAAGCTTTTGGCTTTGGGTATAGCTGAGAAACTTTTTTATCCCTTCTCCTTCCATTCTATTCCATTCCATTTTCCAAGACTTGAGCACATTCTCTGTGTGAGGCCTTCCTGTAAACACTGAGGAAGATAGGGAAGAGGTCACCTTGACATTTTTGGTTTTGTTCTCTCATCTTACAGATGAGAGGACTGGGTTTATTCATAGAGCACATACTTGGTGGGCCGCAGCGTGTAAGGCTCTTTGCAGGGACCCGTGGTGATTCAGACAAGGCCCTGCTCTTAAGGACGACACAGTGGAGTGTGGGCGTTGTGGGGTGCTGCTGCAGGAGCAGGAAGAGCCCTTAGCATGCTGTGATTCCGTGACAGGGTTTCCCAAAGTGCTAAGGCTGTTCTATGAGTAAAAGGGTCCTCCTGTAGCCCCAGAAAGTTTGGAAAGTCCAAGGGAAGCAAAACTAAATGAGTGTCTTTATCATTGGCTTCTCTGGGTCACTAGTAAACTAACACACCTTATGACCTTTCAGGTTGTTAGTTGATCGTAGAACCCACCTTTTACCCAGCATTTCTTGGAGCATCATTGGTGATCCAATGTGCTTTGGGGAAAGCTGCTGTGGTCCATGGATCCCGTTCTCCAGCCTGTCACAGCCCCGAGGGGTACTCGGTACTCAGACGTTCACCCTAGTAACTGTGACACAGGGCAGGATTCTATTTTGTTTGAAAGGCATGCTGATAAAGTGGGTGATTTTAGATATAGGGACTTTTGGCTGGGGTGGAGGATATGAAATCAGGGCAGGCTTTCCTCGTAGAAAAGAGCTGGGCTTTGTGGGAGATAGACTTTGTATAAGCAGAGAGGCCTGGAGGGCTGCCAAAGAGTCCCTGGGAACAGAGCTACTATGAACTTTTGACATGACTGATTTGGCTGAGACACTCTAACACATTGACATAACTTAGACCAATTTTTGTTAGAGCCTGAATCTGGAAAGGTAAGAGGCAGCAGACTTTTTGATGCAGAACTGTCTGCTTTGGGCTTTGTTCCAACTGAGTGAGTGCTGAACTGATGGTTGGTTCACTTCTGTAAGGCATTCTGATGCCTTGTCTGGGGCAGAGCCTCTGCCTCGTGAATACCAATCTCTTTGAAGAGGGCGTCTCGCTCCTTCGTGGACAGCTTCTTCTAGCAAGTCTAGTTTCCATTTACCCCGTCACGTACCACTTCCTCCACCTTTCCTTGCCCCCTAGCTTCCCTTGTTCTGGTGAATCACCTGTATCTTCGTTTTTCATTCTTATTCATCTGTATCATTCTGTTCATCTACGGCTGTGGTTCTCAACTTTCCTAATGCCACATCCCTTTAATACAGTTACTGTGGGTTGCTACTCACAGGTTGAGAACCGCTGATCTAAGGCAAGCTACCTTTTAAAATTCTTCCCCCAAAGGCACCCACTTCATTGGAAATAATGCTACCACCTTTCCCTTCTCCAGTAGCAGCCAGCAGATGGAACATGCTAGATGAGTTGAAGGTTGATCTTCAAATCTATTTCAGCATACCCTGGGAGGTTCAACCTCAGGTTGTGTTCTTTCAGAGCCTCTTAGCAATGCCTGCCTCTTCCATATCTGTTTTAAAAAAGCACAGGCAAGGGAGTGGGGGAGATCAGGGTTCTATTTCTGCTTCTGTTTGGGGCACAAGTCTTCCTCTATCTGCCTCTCAGTTTATCCATCTTTGAATGCTGAAGTTAGACTAGGTGTACTCTTTGGGCCTTTTCAACTAGAAAACATTAAGTTATTATTATTATTATTTGAAACAGAGTCTCAGTCACCTTTGGTAGAGTGCTATGGTGTCACAGTTTACAGCAACCTCAAACTCTTGAGCATAAGCAATTCTCTTGCCTCAGCCTCCTGAGCAGCTGGGACCACAGGCACCCACCATGATGTCCAGCTATTTTGGGGTTGTAGTGGTCATTGTTTGGCAGGCCCAGGCCAGGCTCGAACCTGCCACTTTTGGTGTATGTGGGTGGTGCCCTACTCACAGAGCTACCAGCACCGAGCCAAAAACGTTAAGTTTTAACATGTACTAAGTCAATGTAAGCTGAGGCCAACCTGGATGGTTTGATCCCACATATATTTTTGAGACTGACGAGGTGGGAAACCATCTGCCGTGAGCCCAGTTCCATGCCCACACGTGGTAGGCGTTCCTGGAACATGGGCTCTGCTGCATCCCGACTCCTTCGGGTTCATTTTCTGTCTATTGACCGTTGCTTTTTAGTCACATTGTCTTCTCTGCCACCCAAGCTTCTCTCTTTTTCATCTATGCTCTCACTGCTATCAACTTTCTTTTATCATTCCCCAGCTAGATAGCTGCTTGTCTCCTCATTTTCCTTTCTGGCCCTGCCTGTGAATGGGGTCTACTCTGGAACCTTCTAGAGGCAAAAGTCTACTGTGGAGGGGCCAACAAGGGGGTGGTGGTTTCCTTTTCTTTTCAAGAGACCGTTCTTCAGAACCATTTCTTTACTGAATGAATATTGTTGTTTGATGAGTGAGACCAAGTCTTGTCCACAAGCAGTCCACTGTGGAGGTGAGAAGTGGATGGATGTGCCTTGTTTGTGACACCTGATGGCAACCAGATAATGAGGCAGGTTCTGAATTGGAGAGGAGGGGTTCTTGCTTTCTAGGACTAGGCAGAGCACTGTTAAATGTTCCCGGCGTGGATTATTGATTCTTGAAGTATCTGGGGAAACCAGTCACTTGGACAGCTTAACTTT
>NW_003852455.1:8605527-8607392 GCF_000181295.1 Otolemur garnettii | reverse complement strand
AAAAATAGCTGGGCATTGTGGCGGGTGCCTGTGGTCCCAGCTACTTGGGAGGCGGAGGCAGGAGACTCGCTTGAGCCCAGGAGTTGGAGGTTGCTGGGAGCTGTGATGCCACAGCACTCTATCCAGGGGGAAAGCTTGAGGCTCTGTCTCAAACAAACAAACAAACAAACAAACAAAAACTTCTGTTTCCCCTTCTTTGTACCATACTACTTACCTTTCAGTCTTTGTGTTTCGTCCTTTGGATATTCCTAGTTAGATAGGCTGACTTGAAAATCCCAGAAACCTTCTGAAAGCCCGGGTCTAAATAGGGAGTGGTTAAGAACATGAGCTCTGGAGCTACACTGCCTGGATTTGTGTCTGGCTCTGCCATTAATACCTCCACCTATTACTCAGTCTTTTTTGGGCCTTTGTTGCTTCACTCATAAGAATGAGACAATTACATGTGTCACTGTTGTGAGGATCAAATGAGTTAATACATATAAGCCCTTAGAACAGAGCCTGGCACACGGCAAGTGTCCATGAGATACAAGCCACTGTTAAGATGTGTCATCCTAGTAAGGCACAAAACGGTGATTTGGAAAAGATGATAGAGATTGTCTCGGTGAGTGTTGGTTTATTATTGTTGTTGCTGTTGTTGTTATAGCTGTCTTTTAAAATAAAACTTTCATTTTGGAATAATTCTATATTTATGGAAAGGTTGTAAAAATTGTACAGAGAATTTTCATACGTCCCTTACCCAATGCACTCATTTTTTAAAACATCTTCCATTATTATAGAACATTTGCCAACATAAGAGACTGACACTGGTACATTCCTTCGAACTGAACTCCCAACTATTTGGATTTAACCAGCTTTCCAGGAACTTCCTCTTTCTGTTACAGGATCCAGCCCAGGGCTCCACATTGCATTTAGTTGCCATATCTCCCCAGATTTAGAGTAGTTTTAGAACTTTCATTTTGTTTTTTAATATTCAGAGAAGGATTCCTTATAGAAAAACCTCTTAGAACCTGTGATGTCAAATAAGTAAACTGAGGCAGCTGTTGAGTGAAGTGAAGGGGAATGAGACCCACATTTGTTCTTACTTATGCTCCTTGAAGGGTCTCTGGCAAAATAGGGCTTAAATATCACAACAATCCAGTCTCCTTATTTTCAGGAGAGGGAAATGAAGTCCCCCAAAGTGGAGTGATAATGCCAGGAGAAGCTGGAGGCCAAGAGGAGGTCAAAAAAGAGCCCCAGTGATGCCTTGAACTTGTCCCTGTTGTTGAAAGAATGAGTGAGCAGCAATCAGGGGCTGCTCCAAAGCTGGATTTAGGTTCAGACTCTTCTGCTTTTCTTCTCAGGTTTTCTTATCTATAAAGTGGGTTCTGTGATCAGTGGAACCTCACAGGACTTCACCGTCACAAAGTACCACATTTGCACCTTGTGAAAGGTGAGTGAGCCGAGGGGCTCCCATGTAGCACAGCCCAGAACATAGTAGGTTTTCAATAAAGGTTTGAAAAAAGAAGCCTGGAACGTCAGGAAACTTTCTCCTTGGAACTAATTTCAGGAAGACTGGGACGAGTTGATGCCAAACAAAGAACAGTCATTCCTAAGGGAATCTGTGACACTCAGGAGTAGAACCAGCGTTTGAGTATCTGATAAGGAGGATATACTGTCTGTTTTTATTCTTGGAGGCTTTTATCATACAATACTACATTATGTTACAGTCTGACTTTCACACAAATTGGATCCCAAAACTTCTTACAGGAATTAAAAATATAAACTCGTGGGCAGTATGTGTTTTATAAATTACAGAAAACAGTAGTGTAAAGACATGGCATGGTGCGTGCAGCGAAGCCTGCGCAGGCTTTGATACCAGGGGAATG